>NC_083613.1:20067712-20230799 GCF_963584025.1 Labrus mixtus
TTTTTGATGTTTGTCACGTGTCAGTCAACCCTGCAAAGTATCTCATATAAAAATATCTGACTGCCTACTGTTCAATACAATTATTTTCCGACTATCTGAATCACCATCAGTTGGTCATTGTCAACATTTGTAGAAAATTGTACTTTACCTTTTGCATTCAGATACCAAAACATGTGCAATTTTCCTGAATGAATGAGAAATTCTAATCTGTTGAGAAAACAAACTAATCATTCACAAATTTGAAATTAATGTTTTGAAAAAAGTTATTCTTATTTGAGAGTCGAGCCAAAGTGAATAAGAAAATAGCAGCTCATTCATTGATTCACTTGAGTCAAAATAACAACATTTTGTCCTGACAGTCCATCAGTCTTTGGCTCAGGAGAAGCAGAGCTCAATAGTGAACATAATATGGTCTCTGTGACACACTCGACCTTGACTGTGGTAATTCTGGGAGGAAAACGAAAATACACATTAAGACACCTGTGACACAAAGTCCTTCAAAATAATGTTCACCTATTATTATTAATTATTTAAATGACAAAAAAATTGAGGGGAGGGAAACAAATTATTTACATAATACATTCAGAAGTCTACAGAAGCATATTCTATTCACACGAGCTAAGGGGAAAAAAAGCTCTTTTTCTTCTGAATTGACAAAATAATTACCTCAGACTTTCAGGCAAATCCCACGGCTGACATACAGAAACCAACGAGAACCATGTCCATATAATGTGCAAATGTATAACTACCATAAGTAGCTACTTTTGTTCATTATCATTAAAATAATGTTGTTGTCACTGTAAAAAAAATACCCCATTGTGTCAGAGGGCATAATGCTCTTTGAATCATTATCATTATGTACTCTCTGCTTGCCTTTCATTTCAACAGGTTTATATGTAAAGGTTGGGTAACCGTAGGCCTACTAGTTTATTGATAATGCTCCCTTCACAGGGGTGAAGCTGTCAGCAGCGCCTTGAACATACAATCTGCTGGCCTGGAGTCTTTTTAATTGTGCCCACGGGGCCATTCTAATATTAAGCCCTGATGTATTTTATCATTGTTTTAGTTAGGCTACTTTTTTTTTAGAATCCTGTCTCTGTAACACCTACCTGCAACACATAGGAGATATTCCTTCAACGCAGATTGAGGTAAAGCCTGGCTCATTTTGATAAGTCTCCTTTATTCAAAGCTTCTGTGAGAAACTTTTGGTTCATGTCTTAAAACTTTCACCAAATCAATAATCTTTATCTAGACAGTAAAGAGTCATGCTTCAGATCAACTCTAAGTGCTAATCATAATAAGACTAACAAAAAACATGAGGATGTATTTCTCTTGCCTGTCTTGTCTCTCTTCAGTTTTCACAATCAGTCAAAGGCAAAAATGCATAAAATAAATTATCTTAAAGAATACTTGAGGTAAGGCTTAATTTCATTTTAAACATACTTAAAGGATTGTTTTTTATTTCAGATAAATCAAAGGTGAACCGTAACAGAATTCCTTACCTGACTTGCTCATATCCCTGTGATTCTCCACATCCAAGCAGAGCCATGGTTTCCTCTTACCTCAGCCCACTTGGCAGCATCCATCCGCTACCATCACTGCCAGTTAAAACACAATAGAAGGCTGTGTTTTAATATAGCCTATAGTCTGTGTGTCTGCATAAGGAATAAGCTTAGATGTAATACATTTGTTGCCCCTGTTTACTGTGTTAGTGAAGTATTTTAGTATAGGCATATATTTTCAGTAGAAGGAGCTTTGATAAATAAACTGTTAACTAAAAAGCTGACTGATCATGTCATAAAACACTTCACATGCAGATCTTCTTTCACATTAATATCAAAGAACATGTGAGACAATATCAAGTTTAAGATAAAAAAATAACAGAACATAATCTTTGTCTCTCATTTCCTCCTGTTTCATGGACTGTATATACTAGTGGACAGCATCCCTTGGATAACTTCCATTGAACCGGATGAAGCCATGATAAATCTGTGATGGGCGCTGACATATTGTAAATTTGCAACCAGAGTTTGCATGGTAGGCATCGGCTGGAAGAGCCGTGCTTGACATCACGCTTCTTCCCTTAACGAAAACTAACATTTAACTTACTAATAAAACGTCAAAGATCTCTCAGGTGGGTACTGTCACAGTTTTCAATGTTCAGTGACTTGTATTTGCGTTCGATAGGATTTCCCTCATTGTTTCTACTGTACTAATCAGGTGCACAGTGCGCCTCAGGAGCTGCATTCATCAACAAGGCTGTAAATCATGTCATTTTATACTGTTTTATAGCATCAAATAATTAATTTATAAAAATCTTCACATGGGGCACAGATGGTCTAGCGGTTAGGTCGCGCCCCATGTGGGAGGCTGTGTTCCTCCGGCGGGCAACCCAGGTTCAGGTCTGGCTCCTTTCCGCGTGTCTTTCCCCGCTCTATCTCTCCCCTGTTTCCTACTCTATCTACTGTCCTATCACACGTATGCATGCACAGAAAGCTATTTTCTGCCTGCCTCTCTATCTCTCCTACTTTGCCTCCGGCTACATCGGGATGACCTCAAGAACCATTTATTAGCATGGATTAGATGTCAACAGGAACCAAACCTGGCAGAAAATCACCTCGCTCTCTCTCTTTCTCTTGCAGTCATTCTGTTTCTCTCTCTTACTCATTCTCTCTCTCTCTACAGAGATTAAGATAAAAGGAGGGAAATATATGAGAATGGAAGACAGATTGACCGTCTTTGGCCCTCTCCTGGTTCATCATTCAATAGGCCAGGGGTTTGATTGTCTCTCTGTGCTCGGTGAGAGCCATCAATAACTGTGCTGTTAAAATCAGACAGAGACTGACCCCACTCCTCTTGTACGGAAATCAAAGGATAGGACAGCAAATCTGGCCCTATGTGTCAGCTTGTCTAATGTCTAGCCTCACACAACAGTCCAATATTCATAAAATGATGACTTTTTAAGCATCAAATTACAATGAACTTTCACAAAATACACAACCTGGTCCTGGTTCTCACTTTTAGTGCAGGTAATTACTATAAAAGCTGCTGTATATATGATCAATCTCTTTGCTCTCACATCCATCCAAAATTTCTAGAGCTCTGCTGTTTTATCCTGCAGATTCAGGCCAGAGCAGGAATAGGCTACATCAGGCAACAGGCCTACAAAACAATATATTCACAAAACTGGCGAACCTATAAACACTGTTTTCAATTGTGTAACAGCTGAGAAATATTAGATTAGGTCATTGATTCCCAAACTGGAAAACAGCCCTCCACCCCTATTCTCAGGAAGGGCATGAGGCTCTGTCTGCTGTGTGTGTGTGTGTGTGTGTGTGTGTGTGTGTGTGTGTGTGTGTGTGTGTGTGTGTGTGTGTGTGTGTGTGTGTGTGTGTGTGTGTGTGTGTGTGTGCACGTGTGTGTTGGGGGAGAGGGGTCTTTTTTAGATACAAGAAGGAGGGGTTCCAAGGAACAACATTAGGAACTACTGAATCACACACACATCTCTCACACATTCTCATTTCTCTGGCTGTATGATCATTTAAAACAAACAAATAGAAAGGCTACATGAAGAAATTGCTTCTCAGCAGTAACCATGGACACACAGAAGCAACTAGCAAGAGTACCTTAGAATGTTTGAGTTGCTTGGCAACAGGTCACTTTCAGTTCAGATTTGGACACGAGTTGGTTTCAATCTTCTGTTGTTTACACAGTTTTCTTCTATTTACTGTTATATCACACTCAAGGTCGACATGCTGTAGGCTCTACTGGAGGCCTGCAATGGAAAAACAGCAGTGTTGATATTCAGCAACATTACTCTTTCTTGTGTGATAATGCTGAATTGCTACAATTTGTCAGCTCTGGGACACCAACAGCTGGGCCTACATAGGCTATTTTACACAATAATTAAACCTTCTAAAAAAAAAATAGGCCTCCGTGTGGCCCTAACTCCCTCTTTAACATATTTTAATGTGCAAATTAATTAAAATAAGACTTTAACTTTAAAACTTTAAAAGGACTGTTTTAGGAGAATGTCTCAGGTGTGCACGCTCATAACAGGCAGGGTGCAGGTTAACCCAAACACACGGGGTCGCCCTTGTGTTGCCTTCAGGGGACAGAGAGGTGTGGTCTCAACAGGTAGGACTGACATCACCTCTCACATGAAAACAGAAGTCGGAACATGGAGGGAGGGGTGAATGAAGAGGAGACCAAAACCGACCCAGATATTGTAGCCGATTCCCCCCTTCTACTAATAGACTAATAGGCCTATTAAAACAAATAATTAAACAGTCATGTGACAAAAAAAGACACAGACAAGCCTAAAACACGATAGGCTATTTCACTTTTAAGCCTCTAAGGAGAATAAAGGATTTGATTTCAGTTATTATAGACTAATTCAAGGTGAGTAGGCTACCACCGCACTAATAGCCTATTTTTTTTGGGGGGGGGGGGGGGGCCGTTTGATCATTCACAGATTTACGCATTTTTACGCGCCAAGATTTACAAAAATCAATAAACAGGTGATTTATGCCGAGGCAAATAGCCTATAGTTTTCTCCACTTCCATTGTAGACTGTCGGCTATCTATCCCTATCCCCCCCCTTTTTTAAACCATCAATACAGAGGATTCATGAATGAATGTTGGCAACATTAATTAAATGAGAATAAAAATCAGTTCATTGGTAAATTAGTTTAGTCTGTGGACGATGATTTATCCAGCCTATAGCCCTAGGTTTATGATTTAGCCGACTGAAGTGGATTCTCCCAGGTATTGCCTATAGGCCTAACTAAATGTAGGCCTGTCCCATTCCTGCTTTAGTGGCGGACAGTGGGCTATATGTGTTTATTTATAACTTCCGGGGTTCAGGAGCGTTTATGATGAAAATAACCGCCAGCTGCTTCTTTAAGATAAAACAAACAGAGACGCTGCTGGGAGGTTTCTCTCTCTCTCTCTCTCTCTCTCTCCTCTCTCTCTCTCTCTCTCTCTCTGTCTCTCTCTCTCTCTCTCTCTCTCTCTCTCTCTCTCGCTCTCTCTGTCTCTCTCTCCTCTCTCTCTCTCTCTCTCTCTCTCGCTCTCTCTCCTCTCTCTCTCTCTCTCCTCTCTCTCTCTCTCTCTCTCTCTCGCTCTCGCTCTCTCTCTCTCCCTGGGACCCAAACTTGTTTCAGGAAAAAGCGCCTGAACGTTTTTTTTTTTCTCTCTCCCTTCGCTAGAAGAAACAGGACAGCCGCCGCCTCCGTGCCAAGGAGAAGGCGTAGACTTCCTCCAAACATTTCCTTCGCCATCTCCGCTTTCGAGACTCAAAAGTTCTTGTGGAATCTATTTTGAATTTGGAGAGGAGTTTTTTTTTTTACACCTTTACCGCCTCAACACCACCTGTTTATTTTCCTTTTTCTTTGCTCTAAAAACAACAGAGAGGAGCTGAACGTTTGCGGATATGGACTGGGGAACAGACCTTTGGGTGAGTTTGACAGCTGACACAGAGAAGTCATTATACAAAGAAATACCTCCAACATCCCTTAAGAGTAGTTCGCGTTGCTATAGCCTGCTGTTGTCGTCTGCACAGTATGTAGGCTACACTGGGCTCCTGTTTTTCCACGACAGGCCTGGGTTAAGTAATCTTGAGACAACAGCAGGAGTGTGTCTGTAAAAGCTGCAGCCAGAGGAGGATTTCGCAACTCCTGCTGCATACCTAATCACAAGCAGAGAGGAGAGCTTTATGACCCTTTCTGGCCACCTTATCTTTACCCTGTGGGCTAAAGGTGTCCTACACCTCCACGCACGCTTGTACCTGAGCTTTTCTGTGTGACAACACCCTTCAGAAAGTGTTGAGGTTGTCTGGCAGAGTTGTCTACTTTCCTGAAAGCTTAATTGTGTCTGTATCTGGTCAGTGTCTCCTATCAGGTCAGACAGCCTCCTCATCATCACTCCCACCACCGAAAGTGTCTCCATGTGGTGTCAGTGAGCATTTAAAGAGCAGTAACTATTAGTTTCATTTCGATTAGCCTTCCTCCATCAGTTATTTGGTCTATAAAATGTATGTACTAAAGTTGGGGGGGGGGGGGGGAATGTAAGAACAGATTCAGCTTTTTTGCCCGTCCAGCAGTCCAAATCCAAAAGACATCCTGTTTACTACCTCCTACAACTCAGGAAGGCAGGAAATCCTCACATTTAAACGCAGACAGAAAAGAATCTTCGACATTTTGCTACGTAACTTGTAATCTGTTATCCATTACGCTTAACACTTGAAAAATAAAGAAACACAAAATAGCCGAAGTTGAACGTTACTTTTTAAGATCACAGAGTTTTAGGTAGTAAAACAAAGGACTAATAGACCAATGATTTCAGATTCAAACCAACCAAATATGTGGTATAACTTGTGTGTTATTGTAGGCTACAGTAAGTGTTCTTGATAGCAGTTTATGGCTGGCTATGGAGAGCAAACAGACTCATTTCCTAAATCCTGCTGTGAATGTGTTCGTAGTTTAATGATGCACCTCTGAGATTAGTCCTCAGTTAAACACAGGCCGTGTGATGCAGTGTGTCTGTTTAGCGCTGCATTTATTGTAAAAGAGTTGAAGTTGTCAAATCAAAATGTATCAGCTAAATGTACAGATAAAACTTTTTGTTATTTCATGACTAAATCAGAAACATATTCTGTAAACAACACTAAGGATTTCACTCAAACTAAGGGTTGGATTTACACGTTGCTGGTTCCTCCAAGTCCTGCTGTTTTGTGGCTTTCATTATGATTGAGGTGAGGTAGAATCTGACCTCTGACTAAAGCTGGATTCAGGAAACACCTCTGCTGCTGCTGTTGCTGCTGCTGCTGCTGCTGCTGCGTCACAGAGAGGGGTGGGACTAGTCTGACTGGTTCCAGGGTTTGGAGAGGCCCCTGGGACCGTCAGTCACAGGGCGGAGGTTCACACTGAGCTAATGATTATCTCATTCCTGAACCCTCTCCGTCTCACTATCAGTGTTTCCTCCTCTCCCACAAACATGCAGGAGGAGTAATGGGGCGTAGCAGCAGACGGTGTAAAAACATGCAGGAATATATCTCTCCATAAACCTCTTTAATCTCTTCATCATCTGCTGTTTGTTTCTTGTCCTTCTGATTTCCAGGTTGTTCCCAGCTAAAACTTCCATTTTACTCCTTTTCCCCCTGGTGTTTAAGTATCCGGTTCTTTCCCCAGGCCAGCTTTTATCCAGGACGTTTCTATCTGTGTTACTGTAAGATCTCCATTTAGCTTCCCATCTCCTCTGAGGACTAAATATCTGTGTCTCTAGCTCCAAATGACTTACACACACACACACACACACACACACACACACACACACACACACACACACACACACACACACACACACACACACACACACACACACACACACCCCCACACACCACTAAAAAGGTGGAGTCTTTTTTTTTGTATTTCACAACAGCAGAACCTCCCTGTTGCTTTGTGTGTCCTGATTCTTCTGTGTTTTGTGCTCACATTCATATTCAGTGAAAGTCACTTTAAGTCTGTAGCTGTAGATTTAAACCACTGTGCTACCTGTCCAACCGGTTTGTGTGTGCGTGTGTGTGTGTATTTTTGTGTGTGTTTTGAAGGCTAGATGTGAATAGCAAGATAGGAATGTTGAAAGGAGAGTTTGCTTTCATCGGGTGTGTGTCTGTTTGTGTGAAAAGAGATGATCAATTTATCAATCGAATACTATAAATAAAAAGAATAATCATCATACTCTATATGACTGCACACATTTATTATAGGAGCAGAAGACGTGATAATATCATGATATCATGATAATATCATAAAGGAAATATCATATAATAGAGGATCGATGACATAATGAGTGATAAAGATTATAATTAAATAGTTCAATGAAAAAGGTTGATTTTCTGTCCATCAACAAACTGCTTCATTAACAAAGCATTTGAGCTGTACTTTAGAGTCTCCGATCCACTTACATCAGCAGACACTTCCTTAGTGATACTCCATCAGGCTGTACTGCAGCCAGATTCACTTCTTCTTCTCTTCTTTCGATGTTACTTGAACTGCTTTTGCTTTCACTTGTCAACAGATGAAGCAATTCATTTTGTTGGACCTATGAGTACTTGGTTGTCTCTGTTGTGTGTAGGTTCAAGGTCAATCTCACATTATAAAACACAATACATTTTCTATGTGCATAACACTGACTCTGATCTACATTTATCTTTCATTTAACACTCAGTTGAAATTGATACTCAAGTCCTTGTAAACGCACTCTTTATTTTATGTCATAGAGCACCAGAGGACCATGCCAAAACAATACAAATATGAACAAGGTGTGTCGGATAGCCTAGTGGTTATGCTGTGCCCCCCAATGTACGGAGGCTACGGTCCTCACAGCAGTAACTGTGGGTTTGAATTCGACCTCTGTCCTTTGCTGCATGTCATCCCCCACTCTTTCCTCCCAGCATTTCTTTTCTCTCTTCAGCTCTCCTATCCCATAAAGGCAATAAAGCCCCCCAAAAAGTTACAAATAAACGTGCACAAAATCATTAAGACTGCACTTTGTAAGTGTATGTTGATGAGTTTTTTTTTAAAACAAATGCTTGAGGTGGGTGTGTGCCGATACATGTGAAATATTAAATCGCGTGTTCTGTCTTCTCTTTTAGGACCAGTATGACCACATTGACAAGCACACGCAGTCAGGTCTCGACCTGGTGGAGCGATACATAAAGTTTGTGAAGGAACGGACAGAGATTGAACAAAGTTATGCCAAGCAACTCAGGTGTGCCTCAGGTTAATGAACCTGTTTCTAAATGTTGGGTTATATTCACATGATTTTGGATTGTGACTGTGTTTGTGCATTTATGTGTTTGTATCTGCTTTGTTTTTTTTTCTGTCTTGCAGAAGTCTTTCAAAGAAGTATGCTAAACGAGGGAGCAAAGAAGAACAAGACTGCAAGTAAGAGAATTAAATCATGTCCAGTTTCCTTCACTACACTTATTTGACCTTGTTTGGCTGTAATAAGATAGGACAGTGGATACAAGGAAACTAGTAGAGATAGTGGGGATTGACATGTGGGACCGGAGGGCGGATTTGAACCTGGGCCGTCTGCTTGGCGGATTAGAGCCTCCATCCATGGGGTACGACCTAACCTCTAGGCCATCAGTGCCCCTATTTTACCTTTTCAGAAATTGCAATTTTATTTCCGCTACTGTAAGCATAGAAAGCTCTCCAACATTGTAGATTCTTAAAGGTAGTAAACGTTTTACTAAAATACTGCAGTACATTTTGAATAAGAGTTCCCAGATAGTTAGCGATAGGCCAGAGCTCAACAGTGTGGTTCGGGAAGTAAAAATCCCATGTATTTTGTCCATCGCTGATTTGATTATTAGCCATAATGTCAGCGACTTCTCTGATTAGTGGATCTCACTGTTACCAAGGCAATGTTTCCTGCCCCTCTGCGCCGATAGTTTTGCTAGCAGGCTAGCTAGTTAGTTAACTAACATGAAATGTGTTATGTCGCAGTGAATGTAATCGACCCCTATAATAACCAATGACATCACTCAGGCTTTGTCCACTAGTATTTACAGTCTGTAAGATGAACACACAGGGACATTCATTCCTTTGAGATTTGCTGTTGTATTTTTTTTAGTTTAGAAAGGCAAAATAAAATAGACATCATCCTTAAATTGAATACAGCATCTAGTTGCTAATGTTACGCTATGATTAGACACTTTTCTGTTTGGGGGCAGGTCTAAGCAAACACTAAGTTTAATGCTTGTTTCTCTGCTGTTGATGATTTTCTTTACTGTCTTTCCTCCGTGTTGCAGATTCAGCAATCATGCATCGTTACAGGAGATCCTGAATGAGCTGAATGATTACGCCGGCCAACGGGAGCTCATTGCTGAAAACATGATAACCGGCATCTGTGTGGAACTCACCAAATACCTTCAGGATCTCAAACAGGAACGCAAAACAGTGAGAGAGGAAGGGAGAGCACATGAGGGAGGGATGGGAGAAAGAAGGACTGGGGATTTTGCAGATTGACGTGAGATATCGTTAGTTATGTCAGGATTGTTTTTTTAATTGTCAAGGTACATTTAAACATACAAGGAATTTGACTTGGTGCTATGGTGCGAAACAATTACCAAAGAAATAAAGCAAAGATAGTAAGACGCAATAAAACAGCAGTGCTCCGGCTGACAGGGAAATTAAATAGAATAAGATAAAAACAATATAAAAAATACACAATAGAATATAAAGAATACAACATATACAAAACATGCAGTGGAGGAGCTTTACAGTTGTGCAGGTATGTGCATGATTTACAGTGCACATATCTTACAGTATAAGTTTCCACACAGTGTGCAGTAGAAACAGAAAATGCTCAAGTCTAGTGTGAGATAATGTAACGCATAAAATCTGATGAAGCCTTCACATCACTTTAATGTTCTCTGACTGCGGGGCTGGGTGAGAGTCTGTGTTAAGAGGGGGATGGGGGAGGGCAGGGACATTATAAATGAGGCTGAAGAGGGGAAGAAACTGATCTTATAGCGTGAGGTTTTGGTCCTGATGGACCGCAGCCTCTTGCCAGAGGGGAGGGTCTCAAATAGTCCATGTCTGAGGTGAAAGGGGTCGGCCACAATCTTACCTGCACGCCTCAGGGTGCTGAGAGTGTACAGGTCGTGATGAGATGGTAGATTGCAGCCAATCACCCTCTCTGCAGAGCGAATAGTTTTTATTTTAATGCTTTAATTCCAAATTGCTGCACTTTGCTTCAAATGTAGAGTGTGTTATAAATAAAATTTATTATTATTATAAAAGGCTGCAGCCTGCCCTGCTCTGTCATCATCTTTTACCTCTTCTTTCCTCAGCACCTGTCTGATGCCAAGAAAGCCCAGCAGAATCTAGAGAGCAGCTTTAAACAACTAGAAAGTGTGAGTCTTTTGTTTTTGTCGATTTTTACTTTGTGTTATCTCAGCAAGCAGATTATTTTGGGACATAGTTTAGACCCTAGCTTGTTAAGTTGAGGTCAAAACCAATTTTTACTGAGGAATTTTCTTGAAAGAGAGTGCAAGCTAATATGTATTCATCATCCATTCATTTGAGGTAACTTTATTCTTCCTATATATTGAATTGTGTGTATTCTTGTTTATATGCTGCCCATTTTCACACGACTTGAAAATAAGTTTGAGTAGTCTAAGAAGTTTTGAGAAGTGTAAGATTTAAACACTCTCTATCTCAGAAATATATTTATAATTTACTCATATTTATAATTGAATATGCCTCAGTGTCTGGATTTCAAGAAAATTGAAGGAGAACAAAAATGCTCAAAAACATTTAAAACTGTATCTTTTCCTACTTTCGCGGGTAAAAGGTGACGTGAGGTAGCATGTTACTTTCTTTGTACCCGTAGGTAGATATGGTTTACAATGAGTGGGTTTGCCTCTTTTTACTCAAACAATCCACAGTATAAGACGACATGATGAGGGAGACCAAATGACAACATGAAAAAAGCTAAATAAAAAAATTTGCTATTAGTGAGAACAACCTGAATAAAGCAATATAAAAAAAATATATGTACATAGCCAATAAATAATGCAATATGTTCCTTCTGCAACATTGGTGCTGTATTGCTTGATTTTACAGGCTGGTTCTTAAAACTTTGTCAGGATAGACATGTTCTAGTGCATCTTCATTTTTCACTGGACAATCGTGGTGGGTTTGTGGTCACAAAGAATATTTTGTGAATAAATGGAGCAAGCTGAGAGTGAGCACGTATTAAATGATTGTGATTGTGATTGTGAATGATGTGTTGCCAGATTTACCGACCATTGTGTTGCCTGAGTAGGTGGCCCAGTTAAAGTGTGTGGGAAACACTGAATGTACATTACCACTGTAATATTGTTCCTGAAACCACACTATAGGCGGCCTATTGTGGGCCATAGAAAGATTAAAACAGGTACATCTAGGTGAATACATCTGGTGACACTGTTTACATCCAGGTTTTTTTTCTCCAGCTTTATAAGGCAGTAATACTTGAGGCACACTTTGCCACTAAATGGTTCAGTTTTTTTCCCCATTGTATAATAAAAATTCTAAAGGAGTCTAACACGAAAGAGCTTAAGGTTCCAGTAACCAAAAGCCTTTGTTTTCATTAATGTATTATTGATAACAATCTAATGTCATATTATGCAATGGTGTAGAATTTACAGAGGTTCATGTTTTACATTAAGTCGTTTCTTAATACTCTGAGCACAGTTTCTGACTTTTCCTTCTTAAAGAGTACTTTTACAGTGAGTAGACTCATATCTGAAAACTTCCTCTGTCACTGCAATCAATCCAAACTTCATACATTAAATACTAAATAATTCAAAATGTATTTTAAATAGTAATGAAGTCATAAACTATGACAGATACATTCTATATAAAAGGTCTAATATATTAATTAACTTATTGAAATGGTATTTCTGATTACTTGACAATTCCACTGCACAAACCACATTAAATTTCATTTTTCTGGGGTTGGCAGGCCAAATTCAATTAAACAAAACTGCAGAGCCTTTCTTGAAACCAAGACAC
The DNA here is from genome assembly GCF_963584025.1 of Labrus mixtus. Taxonomy (NCBI): domain Eukaryota; kingdom Metazoa; phylum Chordata; class Actinopteri; order Labriformes; family Labridae; genus Labrus; species Labrus mixtus. Next base: position 20,080,285 of record NC_083613.1, read on the forward strand.
AATAATCTGCTGTTTGTAATTCTTGTTAACTTTGACTTAAATTACAGTATTTGGTGGATTTAGTTCATTGGTTCAGTATCTTTATTGGGACTGTGTATATACGGTATATCTCACACAAATCTAAAAGCTCAATCCACACCAGTAGGAGTGAGGGTTAATGTAGTGCAATACTTGTTTAGGAACAGGTATTGATTGATAAAGAAAAGTTTGGATACCTTGGTTATGGAGGACTTTTGCATTTAATACTAACTAATGCTCTTTTCTGCATTATTCATGTATATTTGATTGTGTATGCAGACTAAGAAGCGCTTTGCAAAGGAGTGGGCCGAGGCCGACAAAGCCACACAACAAGCAGAGAAAACAGAGAGCGACCTCAATGCCACCAGACTGGATGTTGAAAAGGTACATACACGCAGACAAGGGTTTTAAGATGTTTTCAGTAAAAACTGTCTTTGTCTGTTTACCTCAATGGGCAATTTCACCTACGTGTGACTCCCTCTCCGACCATCCCACGGCCTCCCCATAATCCCACTTTGCATTTTGTTTTGCATCTCTTCATTTCTCCCTCTTCCTGCATCCTTCATCCTCCACTCCCTTTCTCCTCTGTCCTTCCACCTATCTTTCGCTCTGAAGGCCAAGCAGCATGCCCACTCCCGCACACACACAGCGGAGGAGTGCAGGAACGACTACGCTGCTCAGCTCCAGAAATACAACAAGGAACAAAACTTCTTCTACTACACAGAGATACCACAGATCTTCAATGTGAGAAAAAAACAAACACATTCATACAGTACACACATTCTAAATCGTGCAGCGTTCATACGGCAAATAAACGAAATAAATGACACACCCTTGTACTGTCTGTCAAAAGGTAGACCCCAATGTTTGTATAGGCATCTACTGTAATGTACAGAATTCATACACAGACAACGTGTATAATAACATTGACTGAAAGAAGCAGTTGTATTTGTGTGTGTGGAACAGATGATGCAGGACATGGACGAGCGGAGGATTCGGAAGCTGGCAGAGGGTTACGGCCAGTTTTCAGAGATAGAGAAGAAAGTGCAGCCCATCATTTCCAGGTGTTTAGAAGGAATCTCTGCAGCAGGTGTAAAAATAAATGAGAAACAGGTACATATTAGACTCTGAACATGTCTATGTATGATGTATGTTCTGTGTTTTGTTGTTTTTCTCTCTGATTTTAAAAAGTTACCAGCCAAACTTGGTTTTAAAAAGTGTCTGGTGTTGGTATAGCTTATAAATATTTAACATTTAAGTTTATTCTTTAACATATCTTGCTCAGTGATATAACACAAACACAAACAAACCTATGGTTAACTCTGAAATCATATCCACTGATTAAACACTTCATTTCTTTATCTGTTCGCCCCCCTGCAGGACTCACTTCTGTTTATAGAGCAGCACAAGTCCGGTTTTGAGCGACCTGGAGATGTGGAGTTTGAAGACTACAGCCAAGGTATCAAACCAGCGACCTCTGACTCAAGTCTAAACCCACCCAAAGTGCGTGCCAAGCTCTGGCCTTTCAGCAAGAAGAACAAGGTGAATTTTTTACTCTGCTCACTTTAGACGCGTCTCTCTTTGAGCTTGCATAGTGCAGCTTCTCAAGGCCAAGACATTCCTCTCCTCTATTGCCTGCTTCGCCTGATTCTGACAACCTGAAAATCTTCCCTGTCCCGTTCTTCTAATGTAGCTAAACTATTCAGGGCTAACAACCTCCTAACAAGGTCAGAATGATCCTGTTGCTTCTAATAGATCTCACTTGATTAACAAAGCTGATGGTAAGTCTCAGTTTAAATACTACATGCTCTTTTTTTTTTTTTTTTTAAGTCAACCCACAATTGGAGACAAAAATGAGCACCCACATAATTCAGTTGACTGTTTTACAGTTTTAATTAGAAGCCTTAAAGTCTATGTTATTGTCATATTAAAACTTGTATAAATATATATTAAAGCTCATTAAATTCACTATGAAAACCTGAGACAAAAATGAATAATGAGGTGATTAAAATAATTTCTGCATAATTTATGAACTCACTCGAATGAGAGTTTAATTGCAGGCTTCAAGAGCATTATAATATCTTGATACAATTTTAAAATGTTAATAATTTATAGTGTTTACCAGCTTCAGCTTCAGGTTACTTTATTTGTACCCATAGGTTGCAGGGAGAGTCACATATACTTAATAAAACACAGACAAATACATCAGCACAAGTCCTAGATGCACCCAACAAACAGGTTATTTTGTTTAGAATGATCTCCATATTACCTTCTCATAAGCTGTGTTTTGATAAAACGTATTGGTTGTTATTATCTAAAGTTCTATCTTTCAAGTTGTAACTATTGTTATATGTACATGTTTTCTTAACATGTGAAAAGGCCACTTGATATGGACATGAGTTAAATCAAGACAAACTTTTATACAGATATTCTCAGTCACATAATAAGTATTAACTCATAAAGAAAACTAGTACTTCAGGGAGCACTTAGTACGTCTACATGTGTCTATTATTTTCTTTATATAATTACATAATATATTATTAGAGAAAGTTCCTTGTTTTTAATATTTTATTTTGATCTCATAACCTTCAAAACTTTAAATCATCAAAACAAAGTTACTTAAACGAAAATTGATAATACTAGCCCACTTGTTTATATAAGTACAGTAAGTCTTGAATGTAGGCCTCTACTCCGTTGTGAGGATTATTGTATAGATTGGGATGTTTCCTTTTTATTGTCAACATTTCACTGGAAAAGACCAAACAACTCCAGGCATTATACAATATTTACAATTTTTTGCATTCAAACACATTTTTGTCAGGCTTTTATTTTGAATTGTTCTACTGTCTAAAGACTGAGGGTACTTGACATCATCTGTAAATACAAACCTGCATTTATTTCGAAATAAAATAAGGAACTTCTAGTTGATCAAAGGTAATGAAATGAACTCAACTAAGGAAAAAGGAATTTCTTTCATCAATAAAAGAGCTCAAGAGGTCGGTATAAAGTAAAAGAGTGAATTTAACGTGGTAATGCTGACAGTCCTTATTCATACGCATATGAAAAGCCACTGATTTATTACTGATTTATAAGAATGACACACAGAAAAAAATGTATTCAATCCCACATTCATGTTAGAAAGGAACCTGTCATCCAGAGCTACAATGTGACTCATAAATGTGATTTGAATTGTTTTTGTTGAACAATGGAGGTCTGGGGCTCAGAAAAATGTGCTATTCAGTCATTGTGTGGAGGATCAATTCATTGTTAGTTTGGTCTTTTCCTGGGATTTGTAATCCATGAAAATAATGATCACATAACTCATCCTTTATAAAACTGACTAACTATAAAAGAAAATATGATTACACCATTTCTCAATACACTTCTAAAAAAATAAAAGGCGTCAGAGCTGACTCGACTGACAGGTTTGACAACTTTTTGAATGTTCATTTACAGACACCTTCAAACTACTTAAAACAATCTCACAATTAAAGTAAAGTCAAAGAGCAGCTCTCTTGTACGTATCCTATTTTATTCATTGATTACTGAATAACTGCAAAATGACTCTCACATGGTGTCAAAACAATGCCTTGAAACAAACGCGCACACACATAAAACTCAACACACATTCCAGACATGTCTTAACCCACCACCCTGTTGCCCTAGGGGCCTATTCTAATTCCAGTCTGCACAGACTTGCCTTAAAACACCCTGTGCTGTCTCTTTAACTCATTGTCCTCTTTACAACAGAAATCTGTGCATCTGTTTGACTCCAATCTCACGTCTTTTCCTGTCATTAGAAGTGTAATTTTCTCTATCCTTTGCTCCTCGTCCTCTGCTCCTTTTTCTCAACTTTGTCTTTTTTTTCCACCCCTCTTCAGTTTGCCCGTCCTTCTTTCTCTCCCCCATCCCCTTTCCCGGTGGGCAGTCACCCCCTCTCCCTCCCCTTATCCCTCTCCAAGTTGCAGCACTCCCCCCTCTCTCTCTGTCTGAGAGAGTTTAATCGCTCTGTAAAACCCAGGATTTTCACCTTGAATTTATTACACAAACAGCACCGGGTGAGTGGCGACATCTGCTCTGGTCTAAGTTACATCATCCAGTCAAGCTCTTTAAATGTCACCACCCTTATGTATTTGTCTCATTGATGCCATTTAGGTAGATTTTATTTGGACCCTTCTCTTTTGTGGATTGTTTTTTTTATTTTTAGCCCATTTTCCTCATGTCATACTTGTGGTGGGAAGCTCAAATTGTGTTTCAATGCTATTCTGCTGTATACAATTTTGCAAGACTAGACTTACGTTATGTTGACATCCATCCACTTCCTAGGTATACATAACCATTTGATAAAGTTACATGACACTTTACAAAGACAAATAACCGGTAGGCTATTCCAGTTAGCATTGGTCAATGATTGAATGCTTATCTTACAGAAGGATCAACCACGTGCTAGCTAACTTTACCTTTTGATGGGGTTACATGAAACAATAACAAAAGCATTCATGTGCTCTATTTGGTATGATGTCAGGAATGGATGTTAATATTAGCTAGCTTTAGCATTAAACCAATTCCTAGCTTGCATTAACGTTTGAGGGTGTTATGTGATATGAAAGTAAAATAGCTTCAATCCAATTCCACAGAGCATACAGTGTTTAGCTGCTACACTTAGGTTGAATTAACATTTAATCGCATCCTAGCTAACCTTGCTGTTACATAGCACACAATACGATTAGAAAGTACAGACAGAAATACATTTCAAGTGAGCATAATGTCTTCAGTTTATGGTAGGCTCATCTTACATAAGCATTCAACTACTTCCTTGCTAATACCATTTGACAGTATTACATAATAGGTAAGTGGTAAATGTATTGATGGATATATGTGCCTTTATAGGCATAGTGTATGTGTTAGCAGGTGAAATACCTATAACTAATGGACTGTCAAGTTTATTGTTTAACTTGAAATATGACCTGTAGAATTTTTTTTACCACCATGGTATCTTTAGCGTACTGATAAACCAGAAAGCAGAAAAATGATTAGACTTGGAAAATAAGCACACATGATCTTTCCGAGCAGCATTTGAACTTCCTTTAACTCTGAATTTGATGTCACAGCAAAATGGCCGTCATTTGAATGTTTGTAATTCTAGAAGATTGTTTCCCAGTTGTGTTTGTTGTGCACCTACTGAGTGTCCGTTGTTTCTCTGTCTAGATAACGCATGCTGAAAAACTCATGGTAACACTTACTAATGTTACATAGAAGGTGGAATTAAGAGGTGTTTATGTAGTACTCTGGTGCTGGTTTCTTTCCAAGTGGAAAATTCAATTTGTAGAGTAATTGCAAACAGGACCATGCTGCACTGACCTCCGTGTGGGTAGATTCAATGTAATACTTGACAAAATGCTAGGGGCTACACAATTTGCAGGATCCTATGTTTCCAGGATCATATGATCAATAACATTGAAATAAAAGCATGTAAAAACTATCTTCACATCTCAGGTGGCAAGAACAAACAAATGGAGAAGGAATAAATGTGGGTGTCTATCAATAGCCAAAAGTCAAGGAAATTGTCTTGCTAGCAAAATGGAAGGAAGGGATTAATTGGTTATAACAACAGAAAGCTATAAAATTGAAGTGGATTATTTTGACTTTTTGGCAGATAAATGAACATTTCACATTTGACCAGCAAAGTTTTTGCTGAAAACATAAATATGATTTAAAAAGTCTCTTTAATGTGTCATTAAATGAACACTGAGTTTGGGAACATAGAACCTTGGTAACATAAATCTTTACCCTTTGCCAGACAAACAGCATCTATGGTCATGAATCTGTCATGTAGACAAACCAGAACCCTGCAAACACTAGAAAGCCACATCTGCTTTCTCCAGTTTTCTTTCTGGATTGTTTGTTCATTGTTTGTTAAAAATAGATATTCTTTTGGAAAAAAAAACCCCAAAAAACAGCCATAGATAAAAAAGTTCAACCTGATGCAAAAATCACTTGGCTTATCATCAAGAGTGAGTGTGTCCACTGATCAGACCAAACACCTAAATTTGCCTGCTCAATTGTGCTGCATTTAAATATAGGTGTGTTCAGACTTCACATGACCTCACCTGTAACAACAGGTACAGTTTGGTAGTGCATTTAGTCCCAAATATTTGCCTGTGCTAGCAAGGTGATTAACCTGTTTGCAATTACTCTTGTACAGTCAACTTCAATTAAACACATATCTCTCATGAAGGTAGGTGATATGCACTTCTCTATCTGTCTCAGAACAAGATCACAGAGAGCTAAGTCTTTATTCTGTGATGCCATGCTGATTTTCAAAACACCTTTCCCCATACCCTTCTAAGAACAAATAAGCAAGACAGATTTTTTCAAACGCAAACAATGTCAAAAATATATGTTTTGTTTGACAGCAGAGCCTCTACCATCCAACTTGGGTAGCATTGTCAACCAAATCACACTCAATAACATATTCTTACTGACACCCGGTCACATCACATTTTAAGATATCTGTTTCAATCCATTACAATGGAGAAGACTATAAATTCAAATTTGCATTCAACATATGAACAACAACATTCCCTTTTAGAAAAGAGTATCCCAGATAGCTCGGGTAATCCAAACAAAGACTATGAACATTTTTGCAGTCTTTTTCTAAAAAGATAGTCCCTCCAAGGTTCCCTGGTAATATCATCTTAAACCTAGCTTTAATGCTTGAATGTCTATTGGTGAAGCATCACGGGGTAAAGAGTCTTCTTCGTTGTACATGTCTGCACCAACCCATAACGTCACAGATTCAATTCAGTGGTATTGTCATGGGATGTTAGTCATGCTCCTCTCTCTCTCTCTGTGATTTCTATGGTTTCCCATTAAAGCTGTGACTCTTTAAAAAGGGCGATTGTTACCTTGACACAGAATAATGAGCTTGTTCTCTAAGTTTGTCTTGACTAACAAGTTCCCTGAAGATAATTTATTATCATCGGGAAAGACAGACAGAAAGAGGGAGGAGTGACATCTGGTGGTGCTTCCTGATAAGTAAACATGACGTTTAGGATACTTATTATGTGTGTATGTGGTGTGAATGTGTGTGTTTGTGTGTAGCCACCTGCTGCGGAAGATTTCTCTCATTTTCCTCCGGAGCAGCAGAAGAAGAGGCTGCAGGCGAAGATTGATGACATCACCAAAGAGCTGCAGAAAGCGCAGGATCAAAGGTGAAAACATGAAAACACCACCAACAGCATTACAAATGTCCCTAAAGCCCAAAAAAAAAACACAGAACCCCTTTTTGAATAGTTAAATTACAAGAAAAGGTAGAGAGTTGGTCTGCATTCATTGTTGAACCGAATCAAACGCAAGTTGTTTGAAGCACTTAGGACTAAAACTTATGTGTAGGTATCCCCTCATTTAACCTTAGCGGCCATACATTTCCACAAAAAAATTCCTTCTTGATATGTTTTCGTTCTTTTTAGAACCGAAGAGAACTTGACAGCTACAAGATTTCATCGATAGCAGAATTAAAAGGGAAAATGTGATTAAAAATGTGCAGCTGTTAAGACAGATGCTTCCTTCCCTTGTGTAAAAAAAAAAAATTAAATGTTTTAACCTTTTTTTTTCTTGCTTTTTTTTTTTTAAGTTTGCACAACAGGAAAGATGTAAATGTATTTTAATTATCACAAAATACAGACAATAGATATACTATGTGGCCAAAGTTGTTCACAAACTTCTGTTTGTGTTCTTGCTGTCCGGGAATGTTTTAATGGTTTGGGCTTGGGCTCTTGGTTTCAATTAGTGAACAATAGTGTTTCCTTATTTGGAGGCAACAGTTTGGAGAAGACTTGCTTCCTGTTTCCATTTGACAATACTGCTGCGCACAAAAGCAAGGTCTGCAAAAGAATCAGTTTTCTTTGTTAAGGAAGAGCTTAACTGCAGACTTCCTTAATGTGTGTTCCCTTTTCAAAAACAATAACACATTTCCCCCCCCCCCCTGGTTGACCTCAGTGATGCTCTGGAGAAGATGAAGGGTGTGTACGAGCAGAATCCACAGATGGGAGACCCCTCCAGTCTGGAGCCACAGATCACAGAAACTTCCCAGAACATCGGCCGCCTGAGGGGGGACCTCACAAAATATGAGGTCAATACACGCACATACACATGCTTAAGATTGTGTGCATAAAGAATTAGATCACTTGTACATGCATTGTGCAGGTCTTAACTTCTTTTGCTGGTTTGTTAAAGACGTGGCTGTCGGAAGCAGTTGGAGGAGAAGAAGCTGCCAACACCATCAACAATAACACTCAACATGGGTAAGACCTGTTTTTAAAGGAGTGCGTTGACAGAATGGATCCAATATCATGTTTGCTCCTTATATGTAAACAAACATCTTTATTTTTATACCAACCAGCCACAAAACACGCAGTAGTAGAACCAGAAGCAGCAGTAACATTAACATTACAAAATATTAACTTGTTCGCATAAGGTATTTATTTTTTTTACTTTTTAGGGCTTCCAAGGGCTCCGTGGAAATCTGTCACCTGATGTTATATTCTTACAAGAAAAACATATAAAGCCTTCTGTTCAAAGCAGACTGAGGTCTTACTGGTTTTCTAACGTTTATCAATTCACATTTTAATCTAAAGCTAGGGAGGTCGCTATATTGTTTAGGAAATCTGTGTCATTTCAATTATCTCATCTCACCACTGAACCTTCTGGCAGGAATCTGATAGTTTCAGGAGAAATTACAAATATTCCACTTGTCTTAATATTAATGGACCTAATATAGATGACCCTGACTTCTTTCGAAAGGTTTTTAATTTGTTACCAGAAATTAATTCTACTAATTTGATTATAGGTGATGATTATAATATTTACCTTGATCTCTATCTCAGCCGCCAATCCACCTGCCCTCCTCCTTCTAGTCATTCAGTAGCCACGCTGAATAATTAGCTTCAATCCTTTAATTTAAGTTGATATATGAAGAATACAGCACCCAGCAGAAGAAGATTATTAATTTCTTCTCGTGTTCATAAAACATACGCTTGTATTGATTATTTTATCATGGACTCTTAGCTTATCTCGAATGTACTGCAAACAAAATATCTGGGATTTATTAATTTAATGGATCATCCTCTCACCATGTTTATTCACCTTTGTGTCTTTTCTGAGGAATTTCTATTCCTGGCACTTCACCCTTTAATTATTGCAAGATAATAATTTTCAAAATTTTATGAAAGCCGTAATGGATACATTTTTTGGACAGTGAATGATAATAGTTCTGTGTCTGATTCTACATTGTGGCCATGTTTTAAGTTTGTACTAAGATGCAAAATGATGAGTACATGAAGAAGAAATCACAGTCACAGCTTGATAAAGCAGAAAAAACATATCCTCTGTCCATGAAAGATTCATATAGTATCTTGAAATTGAAGAATGACTATAACACAATCTTGAGTGAGCAGGTAAACAAGCAAATACTGAGGATGAGACAAAAGCAATTTGCATTGAATGAAAACACAGGCAAATTTTTGGCCAGGCAACTGCGGGGCGCCCAGGTGAGCAGGTCTGTTTACAAAACTAAGACCTCATCAGGGGAATTTTTACCCAATCCTCCAGATATAAATAACTATTTCAGAGATCTCCATGCACAACTATATATGTCTAATTATAATGCATCAGATGATGATGTAGAGAAATTCATAGACTCTGTCAATCTACCTAAAATTGATTTAGATTCTGAGTTCACTATCAGACAAATTAAAGAGGCAATTAAATAATTTACTAGCGGCAAGGCAGCAGGCCCAGAGTGGTTTGGTGCACAGTTTAAAAAAGTCCTACTGTGATCAAACCACCCCCTTGCTGTTCAGAATGATTACACACTCCATTGAGAAGAAAACCGTTTCATAGTCCTTTTTGAAGCTTATATTTGTTTAATTGGCTGCTTAAAAAAAGGAAGGGATGATCTCTGTGGTGGCAAAGATGCTGGCCACTAGACTTGGTAGACAGATTCCCTCGCGAATACATCCTGACCTAAATGGCTTCGTGTCTGGTAGATTTTCTTTCTTTTCTTTAATACCCAGCAATTATTGAATATAATGTATGCTAAATATAAGTAAACAGTACGCCTTTAGTTATCTCACTGGATGCAGAATGTTCATTTGATCAGATAAAATGGAGGTGTATGTATGTAAGTTTGAGATGTTATGGATTTGGTGAATTTGGTTTTATCACTCATAAAGATGCTGTACACTTGCCAAAAGTCCACTACTCTTACTACTGGTAATAGGTCAGTACCCTTTAACCTCAAGCACAGGACAAGGCAGGCTGTGCCAGTCGTCTGCTGTTTAATCTAGCACTGGAGCCTTTGGCCATCAGGCAGCAGACTTCATTTAAGGGAGTAAAGGTGGTTAATATCAAATGTAAAATGTCTCAGTGCGAGGATGATTTATTGGTTTTTCTGTCGGATCCCCCATCATTCCTCCCTCCACTTCTCTCCTCTCATTAATCAACTGCTACGGCAGCTTCTCTGGCTATTCAGTTAACTGGAGGGAGAGCACATTTATTCCTCTGACATTCAAATTTGGATCCACTTTTCCTTGAATCTCTTCACTTTGGTATTGCCAAGGAGCAGTCCACCTATTTAGGCTAGTCTATTCCTGTGAACCTGATGCTCTTATATAAGAACAATTTTGTATTTTGTAACTTTAGGTTAAGGAGATTGTTGCCACCCTTTCTCATAGGGTGTGTTAATGCCATCAAAACGGTGTCGCTTCCCAGGTTTATGTACTTGTGTCAAAACATTCCAGTTAAGCTTCCCCTGTCATTGTTATTAAAACCTTGATTCAGTTATATTGCAATTTGTTTGGGGGTATAAAACTCACAAAAATCCAATAAACTGGGGGTGTTATCCCTCCTAATATTCCAACACTATTATTCGGCAATTAATGCAAGAGCCTCATTGGCAAGACCAGTTCCCCCAAAGAAGTGTGCTCCATTATAGGCCTACACCCAAATGGCTGCAGTTTGAGTCCCAAGCAGTGAGACAGTTCTCTTTCAGCTCTCCTGTTTTCCACAAAAGATTTACTGTAGGTCCATTCACATCTGACCAAGCCGTTATTCACAGACAGGACGAAGGATTTAAAATCATTGCAGACCTGTATATTAATAATAATTTAGCATCTTTTATAGAGCTGGAAGAAACTCTCTCCATTCCGCAAGCCCCTTTTTTTCCTCTGTTATTTACAAGTCAGAAATGTTATAAAGAATCATTTAAAAAAAAAAAATGAAAGCTTTCCCAATGAACTTTCAGTCAGATTCTTGAAATCTCTTCTCAAAATGTGTTTCATTATTTCCCAATATGAATACTGTATTGTTTGATCACATCAAAACCACCTGGAAGGCCGATCTTATGGGGGAGTGGCATGAGGTGGTGTGGAAGGAGGGGATAGAAAAGATCCACCAAGGTTCAATTAATGCTAGGTTGCAATTTATTCAGTTTCAAATTATTCATAGATTACACTATTCTAAAGAAAAGATGAACTACAAGTATGCTGATGTTATTGAAATCTGTGACTGATGCCATATAGCAAAGGGTACTGTCCTGGTTTTCAGTCTTGTCCTAAGATTTTCCCTTTTTGGCAGGATGTCTTTAGCTAGTACTGTAAAATGTATGATTTAAAGATTAAACCTGATGCATTGATTGAGTTGTTTTGGTTGGTTGGTTCTCTTACACTACCACATACTGTGCAGGAGACCCTCATGTTCGGTATGTTAGTGGCTAAGACAATCATTCTAAAGGAATGGAAGGCTATCAGCACTCCCTGTTTCTCTAGATGGGCAAAATTACATCCTGATCTTGATGTCAATATGTTTGTCTGTTTGTGTATTTTCAGTGTTGTAGCGGCTAACCCCACTCAGAACATCTACACAGAATTTGAAGACGAGTTTGACGACATAGAAAGTCCTATCGGCCAGTGCACGGCTCTGTATACATTTGAAGGTACATTATAGTATTTATACTCAACTCCTTCATAAATATATCGTATTAGAGTCCTTCATACAAGTCTTTTTTGTGTGTTTTTTCTGCAGGCCACAGTGAGGGCACGGTTTCCATTACTGAGGGAGAGCTGTTGAGTATAATGGAAGAGGATAAAGGAGATGGGTGGATGAGAGTCCTTAGATCCAGTGGAGAAGAGGGCTATATACCTTCATCCTATGTGAAACTTGGCCCATAACATTCACACCGTCACATAAACTTAGAGCTTGTGGTGGAAAGTTTAGAGTCAGAGGTGAATTCAAAGTCATCCACGATAATTGGAGCTGTTCTCTCCATCTTTTACCTCGGCCAGTGACGTGTATGGTGAGATGAAAGTGAGTGATTATAAAGCTCGTTATCAAGGCTGACTGCAATTATCCCACACTCCGTGCTTTGTCTCTATGCAGTAGCAAAGTCTGTCTCCAAACAAAGATGGTCATTCCTCTCTGATCTTTCTAGATTTCAGCTCTGTTAAAAACCAAACATTTGAATGTATACCTGAACTTTTTGTCACTGTGTTTAGTGACGACGCCTGTATCATAATCAACTTCATTTTTGTTATGTCAATATATCCACTAACTTGACTTTCCCATTGCCACTTCTAATAACGTGCTGAACTTGTTCTGTTTATTACACTAACCTTCTACAAAAAGCTATTTACTGACAGAATAATGAGGGTTGTTTTTTTTTAAATCATGGGAGTGTTGACGTTATATGACGTGTAACTGGATGAAAACCACTGCTAGACAGGGATTTCTGGAAATATAAAACGCCTCCATAGAGCTGTCATTTTTAATCATAGGTTCCACTTTTCTGTTTGTGTCATTTTTACCCCCAATTATGCACAGTCATTTTCAGACACCGTGTGGTCTCTCAATAAAAACAAAATGTTAGTAGTGTGGGATCATGGGGGTTCAAGTCTTAACTGTTTTACAAACCACTATTGCAGATCAAAATATCCCTCACATGGTTCCAACAGAGAACATGTTCAGAAACAGGTAACCTTTAAATGTTTCAGTCCTGTTAAATCCAGTCTAGTTTTGTAATTTCAGTCTATTAAAACAGCAGCAAGTAAAGTTTGCTTAGGTAAATAGTAAATAGTGCCGATATAATTTCCTACTGTCTTCGACATTTTGCCTGCTGCTGTCTTTGTTTTTTGGAACCAGGGATGACATTACTTGGAATAACAGCTAGATACAACAAGGTTTAGTTTATTGGCTCAAATCAGATGAGTAGTAGATATGAGTCAAATAAACATTCAACCGCTGTACATTTGTCATAAATGTAGAAATTAGCTATAGGGACCAAACTTTTTTGATGTTGTGCATGGCTGCAAGCGTGTATTTCAGCTGTTTAGTTAACTTTTTAACATGGGAGGTCTATGGGGATAAACTTGCTATTGAAGCCAGCCCCAAGTGGCCATTTGAAGAACTGCACTTTTGTGCATTTCCTTGTTGGCTTAATTTTATAGCAGATTAAATATTTAAGACTCTGAAAGATGCCTTCTGAATCTGAGTGATAAAGTTTCAAATAAGCTTTTGAATATATTTATGTTCACACAGAAGAAGAGCTGTGAGTTTGAATCCCTATCACCTGCATTTTAAGTGTTTAAAGAACTTTAAATGGCCCGTAAGAGCAGGAGGAACTATTAAGGCAAGCAAGAAAACTGTTAAACTACATCCTGGCATGTGTGAATAGTTTAAAGAAGAATGTGAACCTAACCTTATAACTCTGTACTTTAATTACAATTTCTCTGCTAAAGCAAATTTGCACAAAATGTTTTGTTTTTGTGAATTAAAGAAACAAATATGGAATAAATAGCACAATAGCAATAATGATCAAAGTTCAATGAAAGGTAAATGAGAAAAAAAGACCATGAACTTTGTTCTGATTGGCCTCTCCTAATCCTCTGTAAATGGCCATTAGGTGAATATTTGGAATTATTGACAAAGAGTTTCAGATTCAGATCCTCACAAGATCTCTGCGAAGAATGATGTTAAATATGATTGAATGCTTTTAACATCTGCTGAGTGTAGATCCACTCTAGAAATATTTTAAGACAAAAGTACCCTCTTTAATTAGTTATTTGTGTCTGATATGTTTTTATACAAAGAGTCAATTTTCCACATCTCGTCCACCTCCCTTTTTAAAATTAGTCTAAATCTTAAAATGCTTAAATATTTTCTCTTCAAAATGCTGCTTTTTGTTTAATTTCACAAGCGGGTCTACAGTAAGTTTCCACTTCACACTTGTGTATTAAGACAATGGTTTGTTCATGGCTTGAGCTCAGATTTAAAGTGAGCACAGGGAAACTATCCTGCTTCAGCAGATACATTTTAAGACATTTGTCTACTCTGCAATGAAACACAATACAACAATAAGTAGAACACATTCATAGAGGGAATGTCCTCATTGAGCCATACAATGTTAACCGGTCTCTCTCCACCACTCTGTCCTTTCAACATTTAAGGGTTTCTATTGTATGATATTAAAAAGTGAACTGTATGTATTGACATGTATCATTTGAGTTAGAAGGTGAAAAGAAGAAAAGCCATCTGTTAGATTTTTTACTGTATTCTTTATGAAAAATATTGCATGCAAAGAAATAACTACAATTATTTCATTTAAAACACTGAAATAAAAAACACAATTTCCAGTGTGGTTCCTTACAGCAGCAGTTTATGTCAAAACAAAACTTATGTTTTAATAATGTTCATGTTGGTCCTTGGGAATCTCATGAAGCCTATCGAACAAGTGATTTGGATTGGTAAAAAGTGTCATAGTAAACGTTCGTAGAAGTAAACAGATGCAGATAAACAGATGCACAGATGGGCGGGCATTCCCAGATTTCAGAATGATTCCAACACAACCCTTTGACAACAAAGGACTGCAGGGTGAACCAGATGTGATTCATTCTTTTTTAAATCAAGCTTTTCCCAACAGTCTCTCACATCTCAATGAAAAACCTTTCTTTATGACTGTGTGATCTAAGGGGGGGGGGGGGGGGATCTCTGGCTTTGGTACCCGTTTCTTATTTTCCTCCAGGGAAGAGAAAACCTCTTACTCCTGAGGTTCAGGTTAAAGGCTCAGGCTCATGTGGGGGGATCTCCACAGGTTCCAGTTTGTCAGAGAGGACACAAAGAATATTGTCAAATTTCTGGTAGCGCTCCTCTCTGTCAGACGCCGCTCCAGACTGACCCCAGAAAAGCCGCAGACCGAACTCTGTCCGGAAAGCCTCCAAAAGCTCTGGGATTGGCTCCCAGCCTGGTGATAGAGCAGTGTTAAGGATCAGATCAGGTACAAAAAAATAAAAATAATAATATTATTTAACATGTACACAAGTTTTAAGCAGAACATTTTTATCTTACAGCTAATTTTTTACACTAACTCACCATTTGCCTCATGGCAGAACTCAATGTCTGGACAGATTTGTTTTGTCCGAAGAGAAATTATTGTGGTTTTTTAATTACATTTTACATTTTCTTGAAGGTAAAAACACACTCATGAGAGGTTAAGGCTTGTTGGAGCATCTCTCCACAGGAGGAAAAACACTTCTTTGATTTAGGAATTTCAGAATAATGCTTTAATCCAAACACATTACCCCATTAGCTTAACAAAATTATTAAATAAATAACAGGCAAATTTAGCTTTTGGTTCATCATATCATTGTGTTTAAACTTTAAACTTTCATTTGTATTATTTACATCACTTATTCTCTCAATCCAACAGCTACCCTGTGTTTTATTTCTTATGAGAGTAGCACGATTTCTTTGATGATAACAGACAATAAATATTCTCTCCCCATTTCTGTGACTGTCACACACACTCTTAACCTTTCACTTTTACTAAAAGGGGATTTCTTTAGCATCTACATTACTTGTGTTTTCTATTCTGACAAAGTCAGAAACTGTAATCACATGTTATCAACCGCTTATAAATATTTACTGTTTCAGGTTCTCTAAAACTGGACCACAACTGACAAAGCAAACAGTTTTTCTTTGGTGCTTCCAACTGCATTAGTTGAGGCTCCATTGTGGGAGACTTAACTCTTTTTTTTTTTTCTTTGGATGAAGAGACAAAGAAATTTGTGGAAATTGTTTATGCTCAAAACGTATGATTAAGTTTGTGCAGCTAGCAGAATTTTGGTGAATCTGGAGCAAACTTGAACTACTTGGAAGACTTGAATTAACAAACCTTACAGACTAGAGATCTAGGAAAATAATGCATTTAAGTTCTTTTATGATGCCCATTGCTAGTCACCATGTGAGAAAAGCAAAAACTTCACTGTACAAAGACACTTATACCTGTGAGCAGAGAGTGTGCGTGCTGCTGATAATCTTGTGCATGCAGCGCGGCACTGCGAGCTGTTTGAAGGACGTCATAGAGGAGTTGACAGCCTTGCTCGTTGTTCTCCACGGGGTCCTCCCCTTCCATCGCCATCAGCAGAGGAACTAGGTGCGGAACAGCTATGGGACCCTGCACTGCAGAGCCTACAGAAAGACATATAAACACTTAGTTCTCGTAAGTCTCAGTAAAATACATACAATAGAGATTCACACCTAAAGAGCTGGGTAAACTTTAAGCCTGTTTGGTTTAACAGGTGTTAACAGGTGTTTTTTTTTTTAACTCTAAAACTTCACTTACTTAAAAGGGGCTATATGTAACTTTTTACATGTATAAATCGTTTTTTATCGCCCATTAATAAGCGAACGGTTAACTGATGTGAAAAAGTAGATGTTCACTGTCTATCTGTGTTGCCTGTATAAAACTTTTCCCCGGGTCTTATTTTCCACGAAAGCTCCAGGAAGTGACATTTTATGCACGTTCTCAACGTCCTCCTCAGTCTGCTCCACAGAGATCGACAGTACAAACTCATCACACACTCCTGTTCTCAGCCAGTGCCTGTCGAGACTGAATACAGACACACAGACTCCTTCACAGACTTTCACATGTGTATGACCACTTACCTCCTCTGTAAACATTATTTCTGTAAATATCCAGTGTTTCGCGGCCACGAGCGAGCACGTATGACGAGCACGCGAGGGAGAGTGAGCAACAGGTTACAATACGGCCATGCGGTATCGCCAAAAAGGCCAGGATTTACCTCCAATCAATATCTTCAAACAAGCCCTAAGCCCCAAGCACTAGCTTGAGCTGTTTATTAAGAGGGGTTTAATTTCCAATTTGTAAACAGAAGAGTCTGACTAATTTCTGCATTCATACTAATTAAATCTGTATAAAACCAATGAAAAACACCCTGTATAAAGCATCTGTCAAATGAAGGTAAAGTAATATCATGTGCCCCTCTTTTAAATCAACCACTTACCATCTCCCTCGTTCAGCAGACTCATGAATGGTTTGAGTTTCTTCTCAAACAAAACTGCAGTCTCAGTATGGTTCCTCCTCAGCGCTCGCCAAGTCATCTCCAGCCGGATTATCTGCACACATGTACACACATAAATAAGTAGTGTATTGGAAAGCCTCATCCGGCTTCTGCTTCACCTGAGTTTGCTTAAATTGCGCCTTTCTTTACAGTGATAGCACCTGAGGCATCTCGAGAGCCTTCATCACGGCTGAGAAGGAGTAGAGGTCATGTGCGTGGTCTTTCAGGGACTTAGCCAATGAGATTACTTTATGTAAAACAGTCGCCCTCTGGCTCACAGTGCCTGTGCAGCCCAAGATATCCACTGCGACGCCCAGAGCTATTAGATGATGCCTACAAAATGAAAGATTAACAGATTAGAGGAGTGTGTGGTCAGGAAATTTGATAAAGAGTAGTTTAGAGACTGTTTTACAGTCCTAAGCCCTTTTCAGACTGTGTTTTTTAGCAAAAGTCCTGTAATTGAGCTCAGCTGTCATTACGTCTTTGTACATTCATATTGATTCTGCGATGGCAGAATATTCTTGTCCCAGTCTGTGGATTCACATTGGGTTTTGGCATTGCAGGAGCACGGCTCAGCGGGTGCTCCGCATACACAAACAGCCAGACATGCACAAACTCCCTCCCCTGCTGGCTCTGCTGTTCTGGTCTTGCCCCTGTAACACCTCTGTTACTACTCCGAAGACGGTACAGAGGGGGAATAATATTCTCCCCTCATTACAGCGCCCCAACACAGTAGAGGTGCACACAAAACTACATCAATGCATTTTAAAGAAAGCAGCAACACTTCTGTCAGTAATTTCACTTAAAATGTATAATCAACAGAACTACAGTTTACCAAAGAAAACTGTTAATAAAGCTTGTGGGTGGCTTATCCACTGTGAAGAGCGGACTCAACTCAAAATACATTTGGAAATCAAAACCTGCACAAATTAAATCAAGCACATTTTTTGTACCTTTCTAACAAATCCTGTCGTAATTGGTGTCCATGTGGTAAAGTGACAAGCTCCAGCCCAGATCCAACTCCCATTATCGTCTTCTGTTCATCAGTCACCCCAACTATGCGTGCAACCTGCAAGACAAACAACAATGGCGAATTCTAGATTTTAATTCCAGTTAATAATAATAATTATAATAATAATAATAATATATTAGCCTTTCACGGCACTTTTCTAAGTACTCAAAGACACTTAACAAAGAACAACAAAACAAAACAGTAAAAACAATACAATGAAGAAATCATTTAAAGGAAGGAGGATGAGAATTGAGTTTGTTAGTGGTGTAGGCGATGTTGGAGGATTATCATAAAACTATATTCAATGAGTTAACAGGGCCATACTTATCAAAATACTCGAAAATGTGGACATCAGTGAAAGACAGTAGTGAAAAATAATCCCTTACTCTTAATATATATTATATTTATGTAGTACGACTCATTTCAGTAAATCAAATAGCTTCAGCTCCAGAGGCGTATTAAGTAACAGGAAGTGCTGGTTGGACAATTTAAGGCATGTTCTGGATCAAAAATACAAAATATGATTGGTCATAATATACATGTTATCTGGCAGAATATGAATATAATGTATAGGGGAAGCATGATATGATGTTACAGCTTTGTTCTGCAATGCATTTATTAGTGCGAAACAACAGACATAGTCGGTTAACAAACATTTAAGAAGTACCTGGCAGTCAACACTGAGTATGTGCAGAGCAGTGGTATCTGCGTTTGAGCGGTTGAAGATTTCTTTGAGTGAAATCAGGACGTTTGGCTCCAGTGGTCGGTTGTTCTCTGGTAAGAGCAGCGACTTAAACTGATCCAACTGGAAGCATGACTCTGACTCCACCTGTGATGGTGTAAGACGGATGTTACAACGGTTGTACACAACTGACCCTCTGTGATATTTAATGCTGAAGATATCTTCAATCTGACCTTTTTATCTAGACCAAAAGAAATGCAGATATGATAAGTTGTTTCATAATTACAGAACGTCAATGAATTACAAAGTTCTCATTTTTATATTATGAAGAAATTCATGGAAATCAATCGCTGTTAGAGGAATTCAACCAATAAACATTTAAAGACAAAACAAAAATAGAATATTGTACATACATGTGGCTTTTCAAAATGCCAGTCTTCAACTGCGTTCTGCTTCTTTGGTAGCAACGGCAGCTCTGACGATTCTTCTTTCTGCTGTGCCTCCAGAAAGCCAAAAGAAGTCTCTGTGAGGCGAGCGCGGCTCTGCCACTTCTCCTCTGCTCGCAGTCTGTCCACATGTCCTTTAAGCCTGGACTCTGGAAGCTGGATGACAGAGCGACTCAACATAAACTCACCGTAGAAGATTTTCCAGATAAAATGTAAGCCTTTCCTCATTTCTCCAATTATAAAGAAACGTGATAAAGAAACACATGATCAACTGAGTTGGGAGGGACTTGATGAGTTCTTCACCTGGATGACCAGCTCATCGTAGAAGGAGGAGGGGTCTTTAGGCGGGGGAGGGACAGCGTTGGCAAAGACAGCAGAGACCCTGAGAGGTTTAGGAGGAGCTCTGGGGTGCAGCTGTCCATCTGAACCTCGCAAAGTTACACCGCCTCCTGCAGGGACGGAAGATGGAGTTATGTGTGTGTTAATGGCAGTCCTTTACACACTCTTACTTGAACCCTGAAGCTGCTCTCTTATTCGCAGACACTTGTATAAAGAGTCTGCCTTTGGACTGCAACTAGTCCCCTCTGGTCATAACCAGGATCTCATAAACACTGCACTCATGAGTGAAACACCTAAATTGTCTTTTACTTGTATTTCCTTGTATTTCTCATGGAAACCTGATCAATTATATCCTCTGCCAAGTGTTATACCATTACATTTTTCTTTGAAGAACATTCTGCTGAAAATATAGAACTGCTTGACAGCTTTATTCACAGAACTAAAATGTCTATCTCAGAACTTTGTCTCTTTAATACCTGTCATTAGTAAAAGAATAGACCATTTTTTCCAGAACACATCCAAAGGAAACTATAATGAAATGACGGCCTAATGACAGAAAGAGAAATACGCCGGCCCTAATTCCCTACATAAAGGTCTCATGCTTGATAAAAAAACCCACCTCTGCACATTGCCAGAAATAAAAATTGGATGGAGAAATTAGTTAAAAAGAGGCTGTAGTCCTCAATGCAGCGGCGGTGGGTTCCTTTGCCTTTGGCACTTTGCTGCTTGTCTACCCCCACTCTCTCCTCCCAACATTTCCTGTCTCTCTTTAGCTTTTTTTTTTACTACCTAATAAAAGGCAAAAAAAGGCCCCAAAAAATATAATAAAAAACATAAATAAAGATTTCAAATGTGTGTGCATGTTACCTGGATGCAAGGGCCGTGTGTGTTTTGGCCGTGGGCTCAGCAGTGGTTCGCTGCCTGTACGAAACACGGGAGAAATGGGGACGGGGCATGTGTCATCTGACTGAGTTTTCTGTGGAACACCTGGATGAGGAAGAGAATCAGCAGGACGTTATACCATACACGACGCAGAAATGTAAGGATTCCTTTTATCGTTACACTTCAATCGCTTCTCAAATCCATTCTGGAAATAAAATATGGTTTAATCAGGTGTGACTCTAAACAGGGGATTGGATACATTCTGCTTGCCAACATTTCTTTTACATGGTTTAAATGTCAGAAAGTGTTGTTGGAATTAGTTTAGGAACTCTCTCCGGTCCTTAGCAGCCACATATCCAAATGTTCTCATGTTTTACAAGCACACTGAAAACTGTTTCAGCTCATTTATAATTTATGTCACAACAGATCCCATATGGCTGCACAAAACTAACAGCAAGCTGTATTCATGTTAATTTCTTAACTGTGCACTGTACATTAACAGAGGAGGACTTGTTGTTTCTGTATGTAGATATAGACAAATATAGAAAGAAAGAGAAAAGGCATGATTACATTTTCATTTGATGCCAACTGTTGGTAAATATATAATGCATTGCCCAATGACATTCATGCTTTGGATACACAAGCTGATATTGAATAAATGTCTCTGATAGCTGTTAGAGAGCTGCATCGAGCAGACATGAGGGGTTAGGGGTCACAGCAATATTTGAATATAGTAAAGGTTGATATATTTATGATAGTATACCAGTTCTTAGGTTGCTGTCAGATTGTGCAGACTGTAGTGAAGGTCTCCTTCCAACATTTTCCAAGTTTGCAGGCTGACTTCCACTCCTGCCATGCACAAAATGAAGGCCATCAGCATTACTTGTGTTTTTACAGATGAATTGTGTTTCAGCACTATACATGTGCACTACTTCTTCCCACCTTAGCAGTGGATTGATGATCTGCAGAGCTTCTGTGTGTGCATAGCTGAGGCTGCGACGTTTTTCCGCCCCTGTGCCTCTACTGCTGCTACTGCTGCTGCTGCTTTTGTGCTCAACATGTCGCTCGTTTATGACACGTAGAGGAAGGGTCCGTGTGATTGGATGGAAGATCACAGCGCCTGAGGCCTGGGAGATGGGCCTACGATCGCCCACATAGAATCGGATCAGAGCAGGAACATTGTCAAAGCGATCCTCCTCAAACTGGAACAGCTCCCGAGAGTAGCCCTGTCACATAGATGGAGGAACACACAATATCAACCAGAGCCTTTAAAGGGATAGAATAACAAACATTTTCAGCAACAGATACTCTAACCCAAGAGCGTAAAAATACTAGCAAGGCATGAAGTTGTTGCAACTTGTAGTTGATATTACAATACTAACCCAGAGTTACAAAAAAGAATTAAAAAGATGCATAGACTTTTCTCTGCATCTTCAGTATGTTCTGAACAATTATATCTTTGTCACTCAGCAGATCTACAAAATCTTTGTTATCAATCTTAAATATTTTACCAGTGTAACCCAATACAATTTATCATCTCAGCCCTAATTTAGAATCAGCAAAATTATAAAATAAATAAGTTGTGATATTACAATGCCAACGTTAAAGTGTGTAAAAAGCTTGGTTTAATACTGTTTGCATTGCACTGAATTGCATACATGAGGTGGCAAGAGTATAAGAAATATCTGCTTATCTTTAAAACAATTTTAAATATATGTCTTTAAATACAAGTACTTTAATTAAATAATAAAAAGTAAAGATATTTTAGCCTTAACTTTAGCCTCAACTTAATTGTAATAATTTAAACCTTTCTTTGATTGTTAGCAAATGTCAGAAAATAGTAGAAAAAAATAGCAATTGCTATTTCCCCAGGCCCGGGGTGACATTTTCAGATTGTTTGTTTTTCCTTACCTACTTCCCTAGACCAAAAACAACATTTAAAAAAAGTAAAAAGAGAAAAGGCTTAACATCCTTACTCTGAAAAAAACAGGGACCACTGAATGTTTGGCATTTTAGTAATCATTTGAACGTCTAGTGAACCATCCCTCAACCCCCATGCACTGATAGACAAAACACAGACAGACCTTTTTGGGACGAAGGATCACTCTGATGATCTTAAAGTGCAGGGGCACATTCTTCCAAAAGCAGCTCAAAACATAGTCACCAGGGGCAGAGCTGGAGTCTCGTACCAGGAAGTCTCCATCCCTCTCAAACAGAGACTCTGCAGCCTGGAGATGAAGAGGGAGTTTATGATAGGCAAGAAGGTCCACTGTGTGTGTGTTGACATTATACTATGCAGTTTAAGTTGGCCAGAGGGCAGAAATGGTTACAAATTAAAATCTTGAGAAATAGACTATTTTGCTTTCTTGCTGATGATTATTATTGCTGATTATAATAAGAGGAGAACAAGACAGCACTCTTATGTGTGTGAAGTAAATAAACTCAGCTGTGCTTAAACTAATGCAGTAAAATACTAAAAAGAATTCCATTGTTTAGGTTTTCTTGAAGTGTACCTTTAACCCCTTTAAATGTAAAAAAGCTGGACAGTGGGCTGGACTTTATTAACTTTAGCTTTATGCCTACCTTTTACTCCTGCAACTTGTATTTAGCCAGAGCCATCAGCCATTAGTTTAAACTAGCAAAGTTACTGGATACAAGTGGCATCTTAGGTGCCCTTATCAAAAATAAGAATGTTGCCTGCTTGTTTAATGTGTACAAAAAAAAAAACCAGGGGGTTATGGGGCACAGTTGTTAGTGTGCGCGCCCCATGTATGGAGCCTATGGTCCTCCAAGCGGGCAGCCCAGGTTCGAATCCCACCTGTGGCTTCTTTCCCGCATGTCATTCCCTACTCTCTCTCCCTGATTTCCACTGTCCTATCTCTCCATTAAAAAGGCACAAAAAGCCCAAAAATAAATCTTAAAAAAAAAAAAGAAAAACAGGGGGTTATGTGTAGATATGATCACTGAAATATTAACAGAGATTTTTTAGCGGTGCTTGTAGGCATATTTGGCTACATTTGGACAGAGCAAGGCCAGCTGTTTCTCCCTCTTTACATTCTGGATGCTTAGTAAAGCTAACTTTATTTGGGTTCCAGCTAACTCAGAGGTGAAAATTGTATTTATCCAACTAATTATTTTGTTTACATATCTTATACTAATTTTAATGTACATGCATCTTTTTGAGAGAGAGCACAAGCACAGTTCCTAACTTAAATAAGACAGTTTCCTTCAATTTGTGTGTGAAAAATGTTTTTTAAAGAAAACACAGCAAGAACAGAATGGTCCATTGAGCACCTCTCGGCTCAGCGGTCCGTGGTACCATGCATGGCTCCTCAGGTCCTCAGTGCTGAGCTTCAGTTCCTCCTCCAGCTCCTTCTTTAATGAGTCCATGTCTTTCCGACCACCGAACATCTGCAATACACAGCAGAGATCATTTTGACTCTGCATGTTTCCTGTACTTAGATTTTTAATGGGCGAGGATGGAAAATATGTTGAAAACAAGAGAGGGACATAAGAGGTGGTTTGCTTAACCTCTTACCTTCAGCTGGCTGAGGTATGCACTGACGCTCCTCCTCTTGCTGAAAAAAAACGAGAGAAAAGGTGAGTTAAAGCTACTATACTGAAACCCCAGGGGGTCACACATGAGGTGAGTGCCAAGTTTCTCTTTTGAACCTTAACAGTACAACCAGAGAAGGCCAATGCCAAGGTCTGGGTCTGTCATTAACGCGACAACACAAACTTTTAATAGCCTGCCTCTTTTTTCTTCTTCCTTCCTCCCCGGGCTTCCACCTTCCTGACGCTGTAGACACAGAGCTCACAGATGGACCGCTCAGAGGATTCACAGCAAAGCTCAACCGCACCCACTCAAGCAAATCTGCATCCAAGCCTGCCTCTCTCTCTGTGTGTGTGGACGCGTGTAAACAATGTGGAACAAGTCATGCGTTCAGGGACTGCTGGAGCGATGTGCACAAACAATGTGGAGAGGTTTAGGCCACTTGTTTACCCTGCTTTGACCTTGAATATAACTACTGTTCCACTGAAGCATGGCATCACAAACTACACACAGCAGCCAGTTTATTAGTTACATCAAGCAAAACAAATGGTTAAATCCACCTGTCTTTTGCTTTAATGGGCTTTACTGTGTGCTTTTGGAAAAATCTAAATTGGAAACAAGTTAAATCAACGCTACGCTTTGACAGAAAGTTGTAGCATGTTGTGAAAAGCTTCTTTGCCATTGTGGCTGTAGTCTTCACTGACATATGTTTTATCTGTATTGTGTGTATTTTTCCACAGACGTAACTAATTATGAAGTGTCATAGAAAGCTCTGTATTTCATTATGAAGTGCTCTAAGTTTACTAAAGTTAAACTGTGTACAAAAATGTTAAAAACACCTGCAACAACTCAACAACCGCATTCAAAATGACGATAAATATTACATTTAAAGATTTAACTGTGTTTCAACAACAAACTCAACATTTAAACACTCATAAAAGTGGGATTTTTTTGAAGGTCTGCTGTGCAAGAGTGAATAGGTGTAGGCCTAAGTTGCAGCTTCCTTTTCTCAATATACACAGCAAACACTCATCTCACAATCATAAATATGCAGAAATCCAGATAAATCACAGCTTCAAGATTTGTAAAAAGGTAAGAAGGTGCAACATCCTGTTTTAGGGGCGTTGGCCCATGCTGCACAACAGAAACACCTGTGTAATGTGCTCCAGAGCCAATATTGAGAAATGCAACCTGACACCACATATAGCCATATATCCACCGTTTTATCACTCTTCACCGGCTTGTTGGTATTATTTTCTGTAAGATTTGACTTCTAAGCAACAATGTTGACCAATGCCTTCTAAAATTTGTTTCGTTTGTAAATAACTGGAACATAAAGTCTTGAGAGTGTCAGAATTGTGCAACTGGTAGTTAAAAGTCAGCTGCCGAGGCTGCAGGTAATCAAGGAAACCACAGTCGACGTTTTTGGTGAAAGACTTAATAAGTTTGTCAAAAGTAGAATAAAATGTTCCGAAAATCCAACACAAAAAAATTAAATCAACAGCCGACCAACATACAAAGTCTCGCGGTAATTTACGAAGTTCCCAAAAATATAAACTAGGCTACTTCTTTTGGAAATGGTCAACGATCCTACCTGTCAGTGCTCTTCACAGCTCGCACGTTCCTGACATGTTTTACGGTTTGTGGTCCAAGTTAACACCGCCAAACAACAGCTGTGTAGCTGTTCAGTTCAGTCCTTCTCCACTGTGGTCCCTCCCAGCACCCCCCCCCCCTCCCCTCCCTTCTTCTCCTCGCCCTCCTCCCTACACAGTTTCGGACGAGTTCCCACAGGTTCTCCCGAGTCCTTCTCCTCCTCCTCCTCCTCCCCCCCCCCCGGGCCCCGGTGCTGAAACACTCTGGCATTCCTCGGATACCGACACAAGCCGAGCAAACGAATCACCTGGCCACAATCTGTAGGCCTATATCAAGGTAGGTAGTTGTAAAAAGAGGAATGTAATTGTAAACCCCAAATATGGTTGTACTTACAGATCAAATGTCTTCAAGCTGTAGGCCTTGAAGCTCTTAGCTGCTGACTTTTCATTGCACAAACTATATTAAGCTGTTAAAATATGTTCAGAAGCCAAAGGGTAGTTTGTCCTTGATTGCCACAAGACTTAATAATTAGCCTTATCTCAAAGTAGGCTAATCAATCATTTTTTTTGTATTTTTTATGTTTTAATGCTTTCTCCCATTTACACCTGTCGAAAAAGTTTGGACAGAGCATTGATATCAAGCTGTCGAGTGGTCGAGTGTGTTATCGGTTACTTTCAGAACGTGTCTTAACCAATCAGTGCAAAGGACCGGAACTATATCTACTTAATTGAATCCTACGTGTTTTGTTTATTACAACCTCTGGGGCTTTGAGTAGTGAACACTCCTAACTGGAAAGTAGAGATGTGTCTGAACTTGACAGCCTCCTTTTATACACTCACAGACATGTCAGTACTCTGTTATCTCATTATTTTGATTAAAGGGTAAGTTCAAACAAATTACTTTCAAGCAAAATCAGTAGGCCTATGTTTCCTTCATCGTTGCCTTAGTGGCCTACTCAGTCAAAGCACTTAATCAAGGTCAAAATGTGCTGATCAGGATTTTTGCACTCCATATTAAGAATGTACTATGCTGCAGTCATAAGAATAAGTGAACAGAACAAAATGTATGTCTTTATTATCATCAAATAATGTGGAAAAAAATAATAGGCATACTGTATGGGTGTGTGGATGACACTGGGACTAGGGCAGTGTTTTTAAGAAGACAAGTTGCTGAAGAGGTATTAAATATAACTTTCGGGGCTTTTTTCAACACCACAAACGAATCTCCATTCACACTCATTGAAAAGTAGAAATCTCAGACTTTGATATGATTCAAAACCAGAGCACTTAAATCTGTATTATCTTGATTGTTTAGTCAAACTTTGGTTTGAGAATTAAAATTCAGACAGGGCACTTTGGTAAATTAGGTAATGCTGGAAATGAGCCTGCATTAAAACAGTCTCCTTTGTGGAGGCCTTGACTTCAGGATTAACTACTTGTAAACACACACTGGTCTTAGTGACTGAGTCCTTCACCTCTCACTGGGAGGGACGAGTGACCAAAATATCAAAGTCCCAAGGTGTGTTGTTTATAATGTCCGTCTTCAAAACGCAGTTCTCTCAGTCCGTGAAAGTGAGTAAAGTAGGATTGTAATGGTATTCTATATATCCAACATTTATATTCTCTTTCAGCCTGCATATAACCAACAGATTTACGTGCACCCAATATGCCCACACCCACTTACACACCATGACACACATTTTATGAGGCACTAGTTAATTATTAGCCATACGTGACTATCCAACTTGGAGAAAGTGGATCCCTCCCTCTCGTTCAAACACAAATGCTATCTCTTTTAAACAAAAATCACATATATGGGGTCAGCTCACCTGCTTTTGCTGTCCTGACAGCTCTCTGTCTGACTGATATTGTCCTCGTTTAGGGGGCGGAGCTGGGAGCAGGAAGCAGAAAGGCGATTTTTCTTATCAGCACGCTGGAGGCGGGGCAGAACACTCTGACGAAACAGATCCTTCTTTGGCTTTTCCTGCAGGAAATAGAAGACCCAAACGGTGTCTATACTGGAGCTGCTGATTGGGTTATCCCTGTTCTGAGTAGACTTGATAGCATTTTTTTTGGTAATCATTATTTTGTCATGTTAAAGCTGTGCAGACTAAAGCATTTTTTTTTTACATATGCAAGAGAATTTCAGGAGGACTGCCCTTGAAATCCTCCTGATGTGGTTGTTCAGATATGATAGCCTCACAGCAGGACACTAACCTTTTCAGACGGGAGGGGGGGCAGGGGGTCTCCTAAGGCAAGACATGACGTAAAAAGATCGACGCGGATGAAGAACAGAGCTTGCTTTACGTCACTATAATAAGAATATTTACCTTTATATCAATGCTCTATGCAATACGACAGAATCGCAATATCAACAAAAGAGCGTAGAAGTATGTGCTGGTGAAGAGAAAACATAATGCAGTGGCACAGAGATCGTAGAATTTGCATGTGATCTATAACATGTGCACCCAACACACGGAATAAATGTGACCACCCTCCCCACTTGCTCGAGTTGAATTCTCCTGATTAAATCCTGCTGTGTTCTCAATTCAGCTCACTCTAAATTACAGTAATGCGGAAAAAAATATTAGAGGCATGGCTGGAGAATCAACAGATAAAGTCTGAGTGAAGAAGTTTGCGTTCACACATACAGCTCACCACGGAAACTTCAGAAAGTTTTGTGCAAGTGTGAACAAGGCTTAAGTGGTCTCACCAGATCCATAGATGATCCCAGGGAGTATTTTCGGCTCACCCTCCGCTTCACTTGCACACCTGAGACAGCAAAAAGGACATTTAAAAGGAATAATTGGAACTTTTTGAGGATTTGATTTATTTCACACTTTAAAAGGTAAAGATCTGTACCACTCTCCTGGCCATCCGTTAAGTATGAGGCTGAAAAAACAAAGAATATAACATTTTCATTATTGAGCATTAGGGGTTCTGGTAGATTAAGGATTTTGGATTAAGCCCATTACATTGGAACACTTCCTTTGACAGACTTGAAACAGTTAAACTTGAAAAGTCAGCATGTTGAAAAGGATGACAAAGATAAGAGTTCATCTTAAGACTTGTTTCCTAACACAAACATTCTGTAGTTATACCTCTATTGAAGCTATACAGTATGAGTTTGAATCTATGTTTGACTAAAATTATGTCAAAAGGATTATTTAATATACTGTATATATATGCATATATATATATTAATATATATATGTATATATGTAAATAAAATGTGTGAAACTATGCCCAGACTAGGATGACAATTTATGTCCACTTTTTTTGCATGCAATACATCTTTTATAATAACCAAACTGACGCAGCAAACTGTTTCTCACATATAATTAGACCATATCTCTACATCTCTTAAATACATGCCTCTATCATTTAAAAAACAACAGTTTTTACAGAATCAATATTTTCCATCTGATGAACATCAACTTTTCAAATAACTGTTTGATTATGTAAGTATTGTGCAGTCAGTTTGTCGATGTGTGTTTGAGTGTCACCAGTGTGTGGGTCCAGTCTCTGTCGGTGTCTTGAAAGCTGGCTGAGGATGGCTTCTCTGTGTGTTGCATCGTCTATCCCTGAATCCTTCAGCTCTGCATCCGTTACATTCAGCAAACCCTGGAGAGAGAAATAAAACACAAGGGTGCATATATATATAAAGACTGCAGTAAAAAACAAAGTAATCAGAAAATGTCAACAAGCACATTTAGATTCTCTTCTGTACACTAACATACCTCCAGCCCATAATATTCACTCTCCAGTGTCTTGGTGTACTGGGGCAGGCCGATCTGTCTCAGCCACCAGGCGATGGAGCGATTATTCATGTCTGAAGGAGATAATTAGTACATACCAACACACATGCATGCTTGTAAATGTTTTGTCCTGCAAACGGATCTGAGCAAAGTACTAGCTAACAGTCAAAAAGCACTCATGTGTTGTTTGCCTTGCAGCAGCTCCAGTATGTAACACCTACCTGCTTACAGAATCAACCAAGGCACGCTGGGACGTCACTTCTCTCTCTTTTCTTGTAAAATGCCTACTTCATTATGCTTTTTCTTCTCTGGTTTCCTTCCTTTCTTTGCAGCTACTCACAACTAAGTCTAAATCTGTGTCATTATCTGTCTCTCACTTTCTTTTTGTGGTTACTGTGGAAGCCCGCTCCACCTCAAACCTGCAGGGTCACTCAAAAAGCCAATCAGATTGTACGGTGGGCACACAGTACCCCACTGACAACAGCAAATCAGAGTACAGGGATTAGCATAAGCTGTCAGGAGGCGGGGAGCGCAAGCTGAGACATGTCATGACGGAGAGAAAGAGTTCAGAAAAACAAGAAGGGGTATGAAAATGTGAGACTGTTAGAGCAGCTGTCAACATGTCAAGTCAGAGACATGAATGTACAGTGGTGTGTGTGGAAACCTGCCTGTTCAGGTGGACTGTGAGCAGACACTCTAGCAGCAGGACAGCCGTGATGTATACAAGGCTGACATCTAGTGTTTAAGTCAAGAGAGACTCAGCTGCAGTTAAAGGAGTATTTCACAGATTTAAAACGTTTGACTCAATAAGTCTAAAAGGGAAACAATGTCCTCATTCACACTGCAAGCGTGTGTATAATTTAGAGGATAAGCAGCAGAAAAATCTACATCTGCAACATACATTTTATGAATGACTTAAATTATATTAAGTTGTGACATTTGTATGTAGTCATCTTTATTCCCTATAAACAAGTTACTTAGTTGAAATTTTTTTGAAGAGTATCAACAACTTCAAACAAAGCACTTTTCACATGGATGTATTTTTGAATGAAATAACCCATATCTATGATGATTTTCATTTGGATGGATGACTATGAAAGTTGACTTGTACTTCATTATGGACAGATGCAACTGCATTTTTTTCCCCGTCTCAAATAGATGCATGAGGGTTGGGCAATTCATCAATATAATACAACAATAATGAATTAAAAACTGTGGCTAATTTTGATCCCATCTTTTACATCTAAAAAATGTACAGCAACAAGTTTTGCTACACCGCTAAATAACGTTTTGGACTAAAAAATGTGAATATTATCTTTATGGAGCATGCAGTGGAAGTATTCAAATAATAAAGGTGCTTTGAAATCAATTTAATTATATGTACCGCATTAACAGGTGATTTGGCTCTCTGCTGTTCATTCAAGGTTGATTAATTGAATTGCTCACGTCACTCACATTTCTATTCACCCAGTATTTTTTTGTTTGCATTTAACAAAGGATGCTGTCAGTGTCCAAGCAGCCATCCATTATTTAATAAGCTGCTTCAGGATTTTTCCTTAAATTGCATCATGACAGTCTGTCTTTCAGTCTGCTGCCCGGCGTTAGGCAGATTTCACTAAATCATTCTGGTAGTTAGAAACTATATTACATCATTCTTTAGTATTTTCCCATGGGATACTGCAAGAGGTTTGATCTTTTTTATTGTGTGATTGTTTAAGTATTTTAAAAGTAGATAAAAACCTCTTTATGAGGACACTTTCAATTGTACACCTCTGTTGTTTTTCCTCCACAAACTTCAAGTAAACACAATATGCATAGACTCATTCCCTCAAATAAGATCAATGTTCCACTTTAGAAGTTTTTTTTGGCCTACACATAAAATTCAGACTACCTCATAAATATCACTCTACAGTTTTATCAACTTAAACCGCTAATAGCAGCAGCAGCAGCAGCAGCAACAGCTTTGTGTTTGCATGTGTGTTTCTGCATGTGTAAATGAGTATGAATGCGACTGTGTGAGGGTGCGTCAGAGGAAAAAGGAAGTTGCGGGATGAAGTTAAAAGCCTTCAACACAGTGCAGCTCTGCAGAAAACCCACCACGGAAGAAAGGCAGAATGAGAGCGCTGAAGTCTGACTATGAGATAATGAAAGGAAGACGGAGAAGTGAGCGCTGAGAAAGAAGACACAGAACTGCCAGGACAAACTGAAGGTGAGATTTCATACCATTTTACACTTATTCTTAAAAATGATGAGGTGTTTTAGTAGAGCAGTTGCTTTTTTGCTCTTTTACTTGGTTTTAAGGCAGCTTCAGTTTTTTACTGTTATGACAGAGTGAGAGGGACTGCTTAGTTTTCACTGAAGGCCGACTGATTTGTATGTTTTTAAATCTTCAAGATCGTAGATTATGAAAAAAAAGAGGAGTTCAATTGTGATAAAGTGAGGTTCAGTGCCACTGTATTTGTGTCAAACAGGAAAAGGTGTCGTGCTTGAAGAGTTTTTTGTTCGTGTGATCTCAGACTACAAAACATTTCTTTGCTATTCATTGGCAACTCTATTAGTTATCTTTAAAACAACATTGTTCATGGCCTCATAAAGCTAAGTCATCTGTGATCATCAGGATTTCTTTAGCTCTAAAACTCCAGTCTGACTACTTCACTTCATCTGAGTGTCACAGAACCACAGTGATCATTGGTTATGTAACAAAATCTTACCTTACATTATATATATATATTTTTTTAATCCATTTTCAGAAAGCAAAGATGGAGTTGTGGCGGCAGTGTGCGATGTGGTTGATCGAATGTCGAGTTCTACCTGACAACCACCGGGTCACATGGGAAGGCGCTCAGGTGAACTTGCCGTCTGCAAAGTCAAACACATGCACATGAACTCACACACTGTCTTGGTTCCTGAGTTCAATTTTGTTCCTGTGTGTGTGTGTGTGCGTGCGTGCGTGCGGTGTCCCAGGTGTGCGACCTGGCTCAGGCTCTGAGAGACGGCGTGCTGCTCTGCCAGTTGCTCAACAACCTGCTTCCTCAGGCCGTCAACTTGAGAGAGATCAACCTGCGCCCACAGATGTCCCAGGTAACACACACATATACAAACACACCTTTTCCTGCTGCATTTCCATAAGTTATTTCCATAGCGACCAGGTGGCAGCACTGAAGCCCCTGGACTGATAAGAAAATCATGTGATCCTTATCTGTCATCATCGGGGAAACGCATGCTGAGCGTGAGAGGGGATGAAGAACAGTCAAAGGGAAATGACTGTAAAGCACATCAAAATGCAAAAAATATATATTTTATAAAGTTCATTTTATCTTTCACTGATCCTTAAAAGCCTTTTTTCTTTGACATAAAACTCAGTGTATTGGTAAATTGTAAGTGGACTGCACATCTAAAGTACTTTTAGAGTCTTCCAAACAAGCATGTCACCCTTTCAAGAGCCACATTCACACACTTATGGCAGAGGCTGCTACATAAAGTGCATCTGCGGTAATCAGATTCACACACTGGTGGCTATGCCTTGGAGAGGGACTCAGGGTTCAGTGTCTTGCCCAAGGTCAATATATCATGTAGACTGCAGGAGCTTGGGATTGACCCGCCAGCCTTTCAATTGAGAGATGACCCATTTCACAACTTAGTCACAGCCTCTTGGTTAATCTGCTACTGAAATGACAGCCAACAAATCTGAACATAAATCTGGCCATATCTACTAGTAAAGGAACAAATATGATAACTAATCTACATTAAATTAGCACTAGCATTCAACATATTCTTTTCTGACAATACCATTAATAAGCTAACATTACAGTTAGCAGTAGTTGATGGTTCGTCTATTCTGTCACACAGTCGAATAAAGTCAAGTTAAATGTGTTTTGATGCTAAGATTAGCTGCCATCTGCCTGTAAATTATAAGTTGTTTATATTTTTTTGACCATTGCCTTTTCAGTTGCTGATCAATCCAGAAATTGGTGAAATGATACTTCAGGTTTCTTAGTTTCAGCTTGCAAACATTTATCAGACTTGCCACCTGGATTGTAACAGTATCCTTTTGATAAACGCATTAGCATCCACGTAAATATGATGAATATCCTGAAAGGAGACAGAGTAATGCAGAGGAATAATGGATAATAACATTTGATAATAAATGTTAAAAAACAATATAACCATTTGATAAATGATTGATAATATGTGTAGAAATGAGAAGACTGATTTTCACTTTAATGCTCAGTAATACGTTTATGTCGTGTAGCCCAAAGTCTTGCCAACAGACAGAAATTTGCCTTTCAGACCAAGTTTTGAATTTGTTTCTGTCGTCTTGAATAGCGCCCTGCTAACTTCTTTCAGTCTGTAAATGTCCTGACACATAATCCTCTGTGTAAAACAAAATGTTCTATCACACTTCTATTTCCATACGCTTATAATGTTCATCACTGAGCTGAACAGCTACTTGTAAATGGATCGTGTTACAGCCATACCCAGGCTAGCTGTTTTGTGCGAAGCTAAACTTATATCTGCTGCCTGCTACGGTATCTTTACCATCTAACTATCCGCAAGAAAGGTAATGAGCAGATTTAACTACTTCTTTAACAAAGTATTCAAAAAAAAAAACTCCAGAGGTTCATCTAGGTGCACATTCAAAACTTAAACAAACAAAATGTTATTAAAATCTGTTGTCATGTTCATAACATGACAGCCAGAACTAGGAGGAAGGTTGAGAGCTAAATATGAGATGAAGACTAATAGTGCATGGCAAAGAATGGCCCAGAGGGTGGTTGACCAAACCATCTTGAGGGAAGTCCTTGAATTTGGTCTCATTGAGTTGTGTGTGTGTGTGTGTGTGTGTGTGTGTGTGTGTGTGTGTGTGTGTGTGTGTGTGTGTGTGTGTGTGTGTGTGTGTGTGTGTGTGTGTGTGTGTGTGTGTGTGTGTGTGTGCGTTTCAGTGTGTGTATGAATGTAACATTTCTTTGACACGTGTATGTGAAACTCTGGGAAATTCGGTGAGGTAAAGGGTTGTGAAGAAACATCCGGGGATTAACAAAAAAAAAGAAGTCCACTCTGACAAGTACACACATGTACAAGTAGAGGATCTTCCTAGTTTTCTTGCAATAAAGTTACAAGTTGTAATGATTTATGAGTTAACTATCAGTTAATATGAAATCCTTACAGAGCAATGTGCTGGGTGCAGCAGTATCGGTTAGAAGTCGACATTTCCCCTTTTCTCAATTTAGATTTCCTCATTTCCCACTGCTGAGCAGACAGACACACAGAAAGAGTGAGCGACAGCGACTGGTTCAGGAAGTTATGTAAAACAAAAAAATGTCTCTCTGCTGTGTCAGTCCTTCTGTGCACTGTGCGCTCTGTGGTTGCTTAGTTAGTTATATTTAAGTGATTAAACTTTGCATTTCGTGCTGCTGCTTTTATAATCAGACATTATTTTTGTTCATGCTTCTGTGGTCCGTGTGGCTGAGCAGAATTCATATACTCTTTGGTTAGCATGCTGATGTCAGCATGTAGCTTCAGTATCAGAACCAGAAATACTTTATATACTGTACACCTGAGGGGGAAATTTTGGTGTCCTAGTTGTTCTCATAAAGATTATGAGCATGAAAAAAATACAGGAATATGAATATAAGATGATGTAAAATGTGTGAAAAATATATCAATACACACACGGTAATTGTGTGCAGCCATTGGAGCCCAAAACAAATTTCCTGAAGTGGGCAAAAAAGTTAGTCGTATATTGTAGTATTACAGATGCACAGAGTGAAAATATGAATAAAATCCGAAAATATAAGCAATAAGTACAAAATGTTCAACCACCATTGGAAATATATATGATATCTGCACAGATATTTGCATCCATTGTAATATATGACCAGACTGTAATAAGATAAGATACAGAGGTAAAAGATAAAAATGCTGAGAAATGGGATCTATTTAGTGATTTGAATAAAAATGGCAGAATAGTATAAATCGGAGTGAAATGAGAACATAAAAGCACAGCGTGTGGTAGCGTTGGATTCGTGATTCGGATTAGTGTCAGTATAATGTAGAAGGTAAAAGGGAGAAGCTAAAGGATCTGCTAGAGTGACTTTAAACTCTTGCTCTTTAATAAATGACCTCAAACTTTAATAGATAATCAACACTGTTGATAAATGTTTCTTTTTGTTTTCAGTTCCTGTGTCTGAAGAACATCCGGATGTTTCTGGGAGTTTGTCAGGAGAAGTTTCGTCTCAAGAAGAGTGAACTGTTTGAAGCCTTTGACCTGTTTGATGTTCGAGACTTTGCGAAGGTATCAACACAACTCTCGCTCTCTCTCACAATTCAATTCAATTAAATTAAATTCAAATGGCTTTATTGGCATGACATTTGGGTTAAACATGTTGACAAAGCAAAATATACAATACACATTATAATCATTTACATATGAAATTAAATAATGAAGAATGTTGAAAATGTATGAAAATAATGCTAAATTTAAATGAGCCTTATTGGCATGGCAGATCAGCAATCCATGTTGCCAAAGCAGTACAGAAAAATATGATTTACAAATGATTACTGAAATATATACAATATAAAAAATACAACAAATATAATACAAGATATCTCTCTCTCTCTCTCTCTATATATATATATATATATATCCATTTCTATCTCTGTCTGTCTATCCATCTATCTATCTATGAGTAATTATGGTTTCCTATGTGAGACAAACTCTGTGAACTCATACTCCAGCCATTATGGTAAATGTATGTGTGAACAGAGCCCTGACTCTTGACTGCAGCTTGCAGACACCCACATACCCCTGACAGGAAGGAGTTTGGTGATTTTGTAGTTGAAGCGGCAGAGTGAACAAATGAATTCAGCGTGTCACAGTTGTCTTTCACTTTGGATGCAGTGCTGCTGCTGCTGCCACAAGTGTGACTTTGGTGTGAACAGCAGATTTGTAATGTGCACTCATTTGATTAGTATGTAAGAGGAAGCTGTTTCTTTAAGAACACAAAGAGTGTACTAACCCAACCAGCGTTCTATTTACAGTAGTTGTTCTTTTTTACAGTCACTGGGCTTCTCGTGTCACTTCACTTCTTCCAGTCAGTCATAGAATAGTGTTAACATGTATCTATGGTGTAATCTGTAGTGGAAAAAGAATTCACATCTTTTACTTAAGTAATCATAACGCAAACTGAAACAAATTTAAGTCAGCAGATGAAATGTGAACTCTTAAAAGTCGTCCATTTGTTCTCTCTGAACTTCTCCCAGAGTTTCACTTCTGCTGAGTGTCTCCGCCTTTCTCTTTGTTCTGTGTCAGAAGAGGTCAGACCCAAAAGATCAGCAGTGCAAACTTAGAAAAATTCTCTTAATTTGGACTTTATAGTAGAAGAAGTATCACGACAGCCACCTTCTTCCGAAATGTCTCTGAAGAACAAACATTACAGTTTTTAGTACTTTAGTACTTTCATTAGTTGTACTTTTGTACTTTTAATGTCACTACCACTCAACATTAAGGTTCAGATCAAAAAATGTGAAGGGGTAAAAAACACTACTCTTTTGTTAGATTATAATATTAGACACTAAAAATGTAGTACTAATTACTTTAGGTATTAGAGCTCACTGTCACATTCTCGTTGTTACTGAATACATTTCTCATGGTATTTGTTGCTATACTGAGATCACTCACCATGACACCACAGTTCTGAGGTTGAACAGTCAAACAGTGCTCGATTAAAGTGAAATAAGGTCACAGAGGAATTATTCAGTGTCAGTATTTAAAGTTTGAGGTAGCTCTCATTGTCTTTCTGTGTTTCACTGTGTGCAGAATATACATGTAAATGATATACGTATTGAACTGTGTGTGTGTGTGTGTGTGTGTGTGTGTGTGTGTGTGTGTGTGTGTGTGTGTGTGTGTGTGTGTGTGTGTGTGTGTGTGTGTGTGTGTGTGTGTGTGTGTGTGTGTGTGTGTGTGTGTGTGTGTGTGTGTGTGTGTAACAGGTCATGGACACTTTGTCCATCCTCTCTCATACGTCCATTGCTTTACAAAGAGGACTCCAGTAAGTAATATTCTTTGTTTTCATCATTTGAATCCTACTCCAGTTTTTGCATCAATTTATCCTCCAAATGTAGGACTTGCAATTAGTATGATAAACATGCAGTAGCTTGTAGTGATGATGAAGCACAACAATATAAGTATGCTTAAGATGTTCACTAAGTACAGTTAGAACTTCCTCTCCTATAAGAGGACATATGTTATATATATCATTTACTTTTTTCTGTGTTGAAGTGATAGAGGTTGTACTCAGATGAGATTTACCAAAAGTAAAGTCATGATAATATAAAGTGACTGAATTATAATTATTGATCCATAAGTGTGTAAGCAACACTTTAAGACTTGAAATGTGAACTCATTTACAAACATTGCAGTGTTATATGTGTGTTAAGCAAAGTACAACAGCATTAGTATGAATACCTCGACCCACAAGCCTGATTTGTCTTGAAATCAATAATCGCTTAATAACAACATTGTTGGTTTTTTCATTCTACCTTCGACGCACCTTCACACACACTTTTCACACCCTCAGGCCTTTCCCTTTGGAAGGATGCG
Organism: Labrus mixtus; assembly: GCF_963584025.1. NCBI lineage: Eukaryota > Metazoa > Chordata > Actinopteri > Labriformes > Labridae > Labrus > Labrus mixtus. The sequence goes on from NC_083613.1 coordinate 20,118,583, forward strand.
CTGCTGATGACGAGATCTACAGCGGCCTGTCTGACCTGATAGAGTGAGTCTTTTGATGCAAATAATTATGTTTAAATACTCCTCTGGCGCCTGAAGATTTATAGTTTTCTCCTTATGACTTTGAATTTACAACATAATTCAAAGATGAATCTTTAGTAACACAAACAGTAGGGTCAACTTTCAATTTTTGTAAATTACTGTCTCAGGGATGTTCAATAAACCAGATCAGCACAAGCAAACAAAAAGCTTACATACATGTACAATCAATGCCACCTATAAGAAATGGAAAAAATAATTATCCGTGCAAGGAAAAAACAAATACTTCACCCTAAAAAAAGGGTCTCCTTCCCCCAAATTCAGTTAAATGATGCAACATTTTGACCAACAAGGTATGAAAGACAAAATTCCCTTTAAAAGATGTGGCCACAAAGATATCAACTTCTTATCCATCATCCAAAACCCATCTATTTGTAAATGGAAGCAATATTATTTATCAAATAAAAAACTCCAAAAACATTGTGTTTAGAAAAATTTCATTTTAATTTAGAAAATGATTTATTCTGAAATATACGTAATCAAATCTTGAGATCAATGTTAATATCAAGCCTATAATACAGTCTCTAAAATATTACTTTTTAAATAATGCGTGTGAAGAGATATTGAACTTCCTTCATCCAGATGTTTTTTAGTGTGAATATAATCATTTCTGTGTTTTGTTTGTATCAGCGACACAGTGGATGACGATGACGACTTGTATGACTTTGTGGAGGACGAGGAAAATGAGGGTGATGAGATTTATGAAGACTTGATGAGGACAGAGGAACAACCTGAAACTGTGAGTGTACTCACACAACAGAACATTTAAACATTTAATTTACTTCACATTCTTTTGTTTTTCTGCTGTCCTATCCTACTTACTATGTTCAAATCCCTTTCATATATTTATTGATCCCTTTTGGTTGTTGCCACCCCTTTGTTGAAAATCAATAGGTCAAACCACATCAGGGTGTGTAGAGATATGTGTGTAAGAGAGATTTATTTATTTTCAGATAGAAGCTCCAATCGGGAAAGGCATTGTGTGTAAATGTCACCCAGCTGCATTATTCATTGAGACACAATCTGGCTATGAGACAGCTGGTGTAAATGAGGCCTCTGGCAGGGTCAGAATATAACAGGCCCTCAAGGGGAAAAAAAATCCAGTGGTGCCACTTAAATGGAAAAGTCACCCAAATCGCTGCACAATTGTATGCTGTTAATTTTTTCATTTTTTGTAAAATATTTAAATGCATCAAATTGACTTTTTGGAATAATTAAACATATCTCTTCTAAGTACAACTAATAAAGTACTGAACAGTGAAAGTGTGAGAGGCTAAAGACTGTCCTGACTAGAGATTGTTCTGCAAGGTTAGCCTCTAATTTTACCACAACATACAACTCACAACAACTAATAATGCTGCTAACTATATTTGTGTCCATGCATGTATATAGGAATGAATGAAATGTTTAAAAAAAACTGGGGCGCTGGATAGCCCGGTAGTTATGTCAAGTACCCCATGTATGGAGGCGGCTGTAGTCATCAATGAAGTGGCTATTGGTTCAAATCTGTCTTATCACCCCCCCAAAAAAGGAAAGGACTTTTTCTTTCTTTTTTTTCAGTCTCTTTATGCTGTAATTGACAGGTTTGTGATTTCATTTTTCCAGCAGCAGAAGACTGGGGTGGATAAACGAGAGTGCTGCTTGCAGGAGATCAGACAGACAGAAGAGAAATACTCTGATACACTGGAATCTATATTACAGGTGTGCACACGTTTTAACCTGTCAACAGATTATCCATTTGTTTACTAATTGAATCCAACATAAATCCATTGATCACACACACAAAAAAACAAACACTTGCGTGTTTATGGAGAGAAACAACCATGTCTTTTTTTTTTTTTTTTTTGCAGCACTTTATGAAGCCTCTTCAAAGGTTTCTCCAAGCTCCGGACATCGAAACCATCTTCATCAACGTAAAGGTACAATAGGAGATTATCTACACAGCTGGTCATGTTTACATGTTTACCCTGATTTATTAGCCGTGTTTACACGTTTCCTTTGTATATGTATGTTTAGGATTTGGCACACACCCATCGTAATTTGTTGGAGGAGGTGCGGACATCAATCCTAACTCAAGGAGCAAGGACCCTGTACCAGGTGTTTGTGAACTACAAGGAGAGGTACAAACCCAAACACAACTCTTGTTTTATGTTATGTAGTCTCGCTATAAATATTTGATACATACATATACATACATAGCCTATAAATGCTTTTATGTGTGCTTTCTTATTTACCCCCCTCAGGCTCTTATTGTATGGCAGTTACTGCAGTCAGGTGGAGTCTGCAACAAAACACCTAGACAAGCTTTCCAATATGAGGGAGGATATCAGAATGAAACTGGAGGTGAGGAGGACACACACCCACAAAACAGAAGAGCAATAGATATGTGAATACATAGATGTGTCCCTGTTGAACATCAATGTGCACATTATTAGCAGACAATTTTATTTCAGAGGTATTGTGAATGGGCTTTGTTAGATAATTTAACTTTCAAATACTTGCACATTTAATAAAAATAATAATAATAATAATGCATTTTAAATCATAAGCAACTCAAAGACACTTTACAATGGTTAAAACATAAAGAATAGCATAGAAGGACAGACAGAGTATTACAAACAAATCATAAAGATAACAACAATAAAGATAACAACATAAAGGTAAACTACAGAAAACAGAAAATACATCACAATCATACATTAAAAGCTTGTTTAAAGAGGTGAGTTTTGATAAGTGATTTGAAAGTAGGAGGGTCGGTGCAGTGTTGAATGTGTGTGGGGAGTGAGTTCCAGAGGGATGGGGGCAGCTATGGAGAAGGTTCTGTCCCCCCAGGTTCGGTGCTTGGTTCTAAGATGTATCTGACCTACAGGTTGAGCCACTGATAATCCCTGGGTGTCTTATCTCTGTTGAACCCAATAAGTCTTTTTTTAGTGATGGGAAGCCTGTGAGGGATCAAGTTGTTGTTGCAGCACCAGTGACTCTAACTTGTTGTCCTGGTACACTGTTCTTCTTGCAGAAGAGAAGCATATAGACTGAGCTGCATTTCGATCTTAATGACTATTGTTCTATTCTATAGTTCTTAAGTAATGAAAGTACTGAACTATGGTAATTGTTTTTATATTCATGCATGGTTTAGTCCTACTTTGTGTGGCCTTGTGCATTAGTCTCCTCCATCTTGCATAATGAGCTCTAACCTGAGGAATTTAAGTCCATAAGGAAACAAAGTTAAAGGTTTACCTTATTGCACTGTTGGTTCCCTTTCAGAGTTTTCCCATGCGTTTATAGTTTCATGTGTCAAAGGGGAATTTTTGGAACAAAATGACCACATTGGATCATGAGGGAAAATCTGCGGGTTGGTCAAGTCTGTCGAACAACATCCTCTTTGCACATCCCTGGTTTTCTGGGTATGCTCACTTCCCTTTATCACTTTCTCTTTCAGGAGTGTTCAAAGAGAGCAAATAGTGGACGTTTTTCTCTCAGAGATTTACTCATGGTGCCTATGCAGAGGGTCCTCAAATATCACCTACTGTTACAGGTATGTCTGTACATGTGTGAGTTTTGTATGTGTTTGTCTGTAGCTATATTGTGCATGTTTCATTTGTCCCTTTAATTCATCTGTTTGTAACTCTAGGAGCTGGTGAAGCACACAACTGACCCAGCAGAAAAGGAAAACCTCCGCACAGCTCTGGATGCCATGAGAGTAAGTGTGCATATTCTGTGTGTTTTATGTCAGTCACTAGTTTGAGTGTATGTTGATTGGTCTTTGTATGTGTGTGTTCAGGACTTGGCTCAGTGTGTCAACGAGGTGAAGCGAGACAATGAGATCATGAGACAGATCACTTCCTTCCAGCTGTCCATAGAAAACATGGTGAGGTCAAATGTTTCACATATAGTCCATATCTTTTAGGCTTTTAATATGTTACTTCATGTTTTTTTTAATATTGTGACCTCTGATCTGTAGACACAGTCTCTAGCTATGTACGGTCGCCCTAAAATCGATGGAGAACTGAAGATCAGCAGCCCAGAGAAAAAGTCCAAACAGGACAGGTGTGTGTTGTGTTGTCAGTGTATGTTTCATGTGTTAATGCCATATATCTGACTATGGGTTTTTGTGTGCGTTTGTCGGCTCCTCAGGTACGCATTTCTCTTCGATAAGGCCATGTTTGTGTGTAAGAAGAAGGGTGGAGAGAATTTTGAGCTAAAGGAGATCATTGAACTACAGCACTACCAGATACGAGATGAAACCACAGGAGAGAAGGACAAAAAAAAGGCCCGTCTTTGTGTCTCTGTGGCAACAGTTATACTAAACTGTAAGTCTAGAAAGCTTCCATAACAGTGTGTGTTTGTTTTATTAACAGTGGTCGTACTTGTTCCTTCTGCTCGACTGCTACGGGAGGTGTGGGTACGATTTATTCTTCAAAACCAGAGAGCTGAAGAAGAAATGGCTGGAACAGTTTGAGATGGCTCTGTGAGTTATCACACACACACACACACACACACACACACACACACACACACACACACACACACACACACACACACACACACACACACACACACACACACACACACACACACACACACACACACACACACACACACACACACAAACACACACACTAATATGAACATATACAGTACACATGGGAGCAAATGCACACAAACACTGAATTCTTGCTGAAATCTCAGAGAAATTAGTCTATTTTGCTTAAATGTTGTAACCTCATCCAGCAACACGTATTTGCATTTTTTTGCTGAGGTATTTCAATACATCTGAACGTTTTGGGAGTCTTTAATTGGACTACTTTAACTCTGAGTAATGTGAAAATGGCTGCCATCTTGAGGAGTCAGATACTATCACTTAGCAGTAGATATTTCAACTACTGGTTTCTGTTTCTGAACTGCAAGTTTACTCTCAGGTTTACTCTCATCCCTCTCACATACTGTGTTTCTTTACTCACTTATGCAGCAGCTTAAACAAGATTACCTTCTACTTTTGTAATACTACACTTTCTGATCTGTAAGTGTAAAGCAGTGTTTTGCGGTGTTGCTGCCACTTGTTGGTTTCCTCAGTCTCATCTCAGAAATATCAAATAGATGTAGGTGTTACAGAGGGCAACGAGTGTTTTCAATCTCACCAAAGTCAAACTTCCAATGAGCACCAACTCTATGAATGCCTGTGTACCACACTATGGTCAGTACAAATGTGTTTCACGGTTGCAGGTCGAATATGTGTCCTGAGAACTCCACAGCCAACAACCATGACTTCCAGATGCACTGCTTCGAGGAGACCACCTCCTGCAGGGCCTGCTCAATGATGTTAAGGTATTTAATATCACTTTCTCCCTGGGCTCCATTTTTTTAAAAAGAAACTCCTCTGCTGAGGCTGAACCTCTAACTATTACTTCTGCAGAGGGATATTTTTCCAGGGCTATCGCTGCACCCGATGTAAAATGGCTGCACATAAAGAATGTTTAGGCAGAGTCCCTGCCTGTGGACGAAACTCAGGTCTGTAATCTCCCTCGTGTTTTTTTTTTATATGTGTTTTAAGAATAATTATCATGAATAAGCTTTATTATCCCTTCTTACATTGATTTTCCTCTTAAAACAGATCATCCTGGCACTGTACGGAAGGTAAGGCTACATTTACCTTTGACAGCTTTGATGTGTTTTATATTTTTCAGACAGAAACCAGGAATAAGCCCATAATAGACTCTTTTTTTTTTTTTTTACATAACATATATTTTAATTGAGATATTCTTTGGGGCCGTTGCCCAGTATAGGAAGTCAAGATGTAGACAGAAACTAAAGTGTATGCTACAAAGGTGGTTTTGTCATACGACATGTACTATTACAACTTGATTCATCTTGTACGTTTTTGATATCGTTTTTATGACTAGAATAGACAAAACTTCTGTTTCCTTCTTCTTTTGTGTTTCGGTCATTCAGATTAAGCCACAAAGGTCCCCTGCACACTCAGGTGTTGGTAAGTGATCCATAATATGATAAACATCGTATTTTTTACTTTAAAAAACAATTCAATATTGACAGAGTTAAAGACTTTGTGTAAGGTGTCCGATCTCCTTTCTTCTATCTCTCCTCTGTCTCCTCTTTGCTCTCTTTTAGGCTTTCCTAAAATGGAGGCGTGTCAGGAGTATTATGGCTTGCCGCCGCCCCCTGTAGGCTTCGGCCAACCTCTTCACCTGTCCAAAGGTGACATCATTGAGCTGACCCGGGCTGATGTTGACCTGCCGTGGTGGGAGGTAGAGTTAAAAACTAAATTCACACAAAAACACTCTGTTTTCTGAAAGCTGAGGGGGATTCACACGTTGTTTTGTCGTTTCTTTTTTTTTTTCTTTTTTTCTTCAAGTCTTGTTTCCTGTGGTTATTGTGTTGGTGTGAAATGTTCTCTGCTTTTCGGTCTCTTTTGTAATTTTCCCCTCCATATCTCATTCTTGGACCTCAACCTCCTTCTCTCATGCCCAACCACATATCTGCAGTTCCACATTTCTAGCGTTGTAGTTTAAAGGTTTTGATTCAAACAATAAAGCCAAACATTACAGTTGAGTTCCATTCAGCTGCTTTGGGATCCTGGTATAGTTAGCTAAGTTTAACATGGACACAAAAAGTCGTAATAAAAGCTTGATCAGAATAAGATTGCTTCATGTGAACACAACAATCGCAAGAGACTGATCAGATCTCAGCGGTGTTTGTTTACAACACAGGAGGACTCGACTTGCACAGCGACTTTGGCCTGCTTTATCAAAAACTTACAACGGAGGAATAAACACATAGCAGAAATGAGTTCTGCTTGGAATGGATCTCACTCTAGAGAAAAACTTTTTAGACACACTCCCATTGACAGAAACACGGACTTGATGACGCACCAAAGAACAGAGATCAATTTCTCAAAAGTTATGGCACATTTTAATGTATGTTCAGAGGAAGGAAAAGCTTCTTTTGCTGCTATTCTGGGCAGATTAGACCGACAGGACAACTCTGTGCGTGTGTCAGAATGGCTTTATTCTGATTAAATGTTTGAAACATGTACACACTCATCATAAAAAAAAAACACTTTATTTAACGTCCATCCATGTAAAAAGTGAAGTTGGAATCCCCAATGGGAATGATTTTAATCAAATTGAAGATATTTTGCACATGTAAACATGGCTACTGAGACATTAGTACAGTATAGAACAGAGCTTTTCCTAATATATTCCTTCAAAATGTTTGCTGCTCCTCTGCAAAATCTAAATTTCATCCCTAGTAAGGTACTTACATAAGAAATGAATAAAATGTTAGACTTACAGGACACCTCAAAGGACAGTCTAAAAGACAGCACTCAGAAAAGCTCACAACAGTCAAGACTTCTGCAGACAGGCATCAGAGGAGGGGGCCTGTATTATTCATGAGTGAATTTATTTTGAATCACTTTGGAATGATATCAGCTGTACATGAGTCATTTGTGTTAGCGTAGCATTTGTTTGTTAGTGCATTATTGATGTCAATATGATGATTCATTCACATGTTGCAATGTCACCACACAGTCCTGCAATGTCATTTGTTGTTGTGTTTGTCACTCAGGGAAGGAACCTGACTGACGGACAGATGGGATGGTTCCCCTGCCAGAAAGTTCAGCCCTACGTCTCAGTGAGTATGGTTTCCTGAAATGTACTGAAATCCACATTCGCAGTTTTAGTAAGAGATGACTATTGACCACCATGACCACAGACTTTTGTAAGTTGATCTTCTAACCTCTGTGTGATCTCACCCTTTCTCAGAGGCCAACCCCAGACCTGTCTGGCTTCCACTGGTGAGTATCTACAAGAACTAGGTTTAATCACCCGCTCACCAAACCACTGCTCACCTCATATATTTCTTCCATGTTGCAAAGCACTGCAACAATGGTTGAATGACACCACAGAGCTCAAACTGTAAATGACACTCAGCTGCAAAATTACACTCATAGCCACAAAACAGCAGCTTAAGCTTTAGTCATTGGTCAACTATCATGCAGAGGCTGTTTTCTGCCCCTGAGCTCATGATGATAACAATTCTGCTTTGACTTCTGACTCAAAGTGCTGCAAATGCCATAAACAAAATCTAAACTACAACTTTTCCTTTAAGTCCCTGTCCATAGGATATGAAAAAGAAAAAATACTTTGATGCCATTCCAATGTTAAAATCAAATATGACACAATTTGAGAAAGCAAAAACACAAAATTACCCACTGACTGCTCTCATTTCTACAAACATAAACGTAATTTATTTATATTTCTACATAAAGCCACTTTAGTAAGAATTTAGTTGAATCCTTCTTTTTAGCATTTAAAATAAGTAGTAGGAAATCATCATATCTTCAAAAAATAATCATGATTATGATTCTTTTTATTGTTATTGTTGTACTTCATGAATTTGCTCTGTAATGTTTTCTATACTAAATAAGTGTACTTCAACTGAACTCAATTGAAGTTTACTATCACTTCAATTCAATTCAGTTGAACTTTAAATTAGCCTACTTACTATTTGATAATGTTACGTAACACAGCCTAACAGTGTTGTTATCAGACACATTTATGACTACTAACGAAGGCTTTACAGTAATAATTAAATGTACTAATAGCTGTTAACAGTAACGATGCTCTAACAACGCTTACTGATTATTTGTGTAGATCTTATAGGTGCTAAATTAAAGTATTAAAAGTATACTTATAAGCAAAGTAATTCTCTGTAACTGAACTAGTAACAGACAATTTCCCTTCAAGTCAAAGATCTGGTGATGCCAACCTGCTACACTTGGGGAACATGTTGGACTAGTACTGAGGTTCATAAAGTCAGAGAGCTGGCTTATTGTTTAAATATGTTACTTTCAAAAGCGTCACGTTCTTACTTTCTCTAAACAAAGAATAAAGTTGTGTGTCTTACTGTGTTTGAAGGTTTGCAGGGAACATGGACCGAACTGCTGCCAAACAACTTCTGATGCCTCGGTCTGATGGAACCTTCCTTGTACGGCAGAAAGACGGAGGAGAGTTTGCTATCAGCATCAAGTAAGGGTTCCTTATTAAACTTTTCCTTTTTTTAGTGTGTGTGTGTGGGGGGGGATTTTAAGAGTGTGCACGGGATGTACACAGGTGGCCTTGTGGTTGGTTTGCGCTCCCTAGAGGTTGTAGTCAACCTGTGGCTCCTTTCATCCATGTCATTCTCTACTGTCTCGCTCCCTGATTTCTCTATCCAAAGGCAAAAAATAAAGTAAAGTTCAACTCCAGTTGTCAATCCGTTAATGCATGTTATCCCCACCCTCCCCTCCCAATACTTCCTGTCTCTCCACTCTCTCACTAATAAAGCCAAAGGCCTAAAAAGGGGGGGAGTCGTTAAATGTGATAAAAAGGTGTGTTGGCTCTCTGTAAAGACGAGCAGAGTCACCCGAAAATGGAAACAAAGCGGAGCTAAGAATTCATAAATTGATTTCTCACTACTTCAGACAAAAAGCTGCCACCCATCAGACACTCAACTTATTGTCTTTGATCTTGCTTTTACTTTTATTCTTCTCTTTTATTTTTTAACTTTTTTAAAATTATTTTGGGGCCATTTCTGCCTTTTATTGGATAAGGCAGCTGAAGTGAGACGGGAAATGTTTGGGGCAGATAGTGGAGGATTACATGCAGCAAAGGGCCGAGGTCAGATTGTGACCCTACCGCTGTGATGAGGACCATAACCTCTGTGCATGGGGTGCACACTCTAACCACTTAGCTAAACCAGCACCTCCTCCTCTCATTTACTGTTTACCCTTAACCCTTTTCTGCTCTTCAAGGTTCAACATGGACATCAGGCACATAAAGATCACGTCCATCGAAGGCCTGTACCGCATCAATGACAAGAAAGTGTTCAAGGGTTTAATCGTGAGTCTTACAACCCCAAACTATAAAGCAATGAGCAGAATGAATACACTGAAACTGCCATTTACCTTGTGAATTAAAAGATAACTTCATTCCCTCCTGTGCAACTAGTCAACCTCTCCTCTGCATTCTTCGTCGTCTCTTTGTGTTAGGAGTTGATTCACTTTTACCAGAAGAACTCTTTAAAGGAGTACTTCAAGGAAGTGGACACCACGCTGTGTACGCCTTACAAAAAACCAGAGCAAAGCAACTCACCAAACAACACGCCAAATACCACACCAGGTAATGCTCATTTTTGGCACTTAATGGAAGCCTCCTTAGACTTAGCTGTGCTTTGAGGCAAATCCCAAATTCAACCTGCTACCATGCTCACAATTGTCATTGCTAACATCCATACATTAATCTGTCTTAAACAGAGCCTCCTGCACGTGCAAAAAATACTCCAGCACAAGCACCAGTAAATATGGCAAGCTACACATGATCTTTTGTGCTGCATTTTTAAGGACAGTTATATATATAAAATGACCAGCTTTGTCATTTTGTGGGGTTACGAGGCTTTTAAGAAAATACCAATTATTATATTATTTTCCCAAATGAAGTCTTAATTAAGCTTGCACTAAGCTAACCATCTCCTGGCAGTAGCTGCATATTCAAAGGACTGAAACTGTATTACAGATGGTTAGTGGGCTTCTTCTCATCTCTTTGCAACATTTTTTTCCATGTTGCAATTTTCAACTTGTCTGACAGAAGGCAGCATGAGGAGTTTTGGCGCAGCGAGGGCCAGGTATGACTTTTCTGCCAGGGACCGTTCAGAGCTGTCGCTGCGGGAAGGAGACACCATCAAGATCCTCTCTAAGAAAGGTCACAGCGGGTGGTGGAAGGGAGAAGTGTATGGACGGGTGAGGAATTCATAAACATCCACTCACCCAAAATAAATGTTAAAAGCTTTTGAGTTTGTGTTGTCTTACCTTCACTGCTCCTGTGTTTCCAGGTGGGGTTGTTTCCAGCCAACTATGTGGAGGAGGACTACTCTGACTACTGCTGACATGGATCCAGAGCTGTGTAGGCCTTTACTGTATGTTCAGGGGTCTGTGTGGAGCTTGGTCCAATCCATTGCATTAATGCATACTCATGAGTCTGGCTGTGTGTGAGAGAGAGGTCCAATGTGTGAATAAAACTTTTAATTAGCTGACCAGAGGAGTGTCTGCTTGATTTATTTATTTATAATTCACTTAGAGGAAAGCATGCACTTAAACTCTACACCCAGATTAACTATGAGCATAAACAACCTGCTGCTCTATAAGCCTCAACACACTTGAAATCTGGTTGCATGGATGTACTTACATTCAGGACAATAGAATCAGTGGGCCTGTAACCACTTGGTGTAGAATTTGATAATTGAACTGAATATGTAGACAACCAGGACATATCCCCAATCACCCGTTTACATGTTTCTCTCGAGTGTCCCTATTTGAGTTAAAATTGCATGATTGCTCAAGTTTTATGCCTTTTTTCAAGCTTTGATTTTCTAAGATGAAAAGGATGTTTTAAAGAGGACATATTATACCCCTTTTCTACCTTTTAAAACAGTCTCCTGTGGTCTAAATTAAACATCTGTGCTGTGCTTTGGTCAAAATATAACATGAATCAAGCACCAGAGGAGGTTTGTGACCCTGTATTAACCAGCTCTCAAAACGCTCTGTTTCGGTGTGTGTCTCTTTAAATGCAATTTAAATGAATTTGAATTTATATGCATGCAGGCTATGGGCTATTTTAACTGTGGACTTAGATGGTTTTCTCACTGTAAGCAACAGCCACAACAACAAACACCATGTCTTGGACTTGGACTTGCAAACGATTACAAAGTTTAAAAGTTTACTTTACAAAAACGAGGGAATGGCAGAAAAAAGTCGGGTTGTCAAAACACATCCGCCTTTTCCTGTTGAGTCTAAACAACACGTTTACACACTGACAATTTTCTCTGCAGCTACGAAAAAACTTGTTTGTTTTTTTTAAACATACTTCACCAGTGACAGTGCAATGATCCTTGTATGCACTAAATGTATTTATTTAAGTTACAAACTTTCATATTAAATGTATCTAGCATCAGTCTAAGCTAAAGATGTGTTATGGAAATAAGAGACTAAATTAACATACAGCAATGACCAACACACTGCTTTTTGTAGGTAAATATCAGCTTTAATTCAAGATATCAAAACAACATTTTTAACACAACATTCATTTCACATAATACATTTTGAACATTAAAATTAAAAGTTAAACTGAGGATAATGTTACATCTGTGTGTGTTCTGCTCTAAAGGTACGGCTCCTCTTTTTTGGATGGGTTGTCCAATCACGGTTGTTTCCTGCGACAGATTCCATTGATTCAATCTCTGTGTTTAACAAAGATGAGCATCTCCTGCGTGGCATTTTTTTTGTGTGGTGCTGCCCTACTGGTAGTACAGCTCCAGGTTCATCCCATCATGGATTTCATCTGAAGAGGCCATGGTTAAGAAAAACTGTTCAGAAAAACTGAGTGTTTTCATCCGTTATTATCACTACAAACAGTCAAAATATCAAGTGACCAACTTTGATTTTGTGTTTTTCAAATCTCGTTTTGTATTTTATAACATGTAACTTGTAGTATACTACTAGATCTACTTTTTCCAAATCAGGGGTGGGATACAGACATGCTCAACTTTTTGAGAATGAAAAGAAAAATGTCCTTTCCTGAGCTTAATTTATTCGCAAAATGTAAAGTAAATGGAAAATGAATACCCTCTCTACAACCAATAAGTATTCATGATGACAGATTAAAGGATACAGTCCCCCAGAGTTACATGATCCTTGAATATGGTATACCTGTGGAAACAGATGAGGAACATTTGAGTTGCTAAAAGAAGACAAGCCACAGTAACAGTTGTCATGGTCAAACAGGGAAGTATTAAAAAAAACATCTTACCATTTCTTTAATACGATCTTATCGCTCTTCGTTCCCGTCTGGGCAGAAATTAGCTTTTTCAGATCTCCAATGGTATCATCTGCACTGATATATTGCGGTTAAGGAAGAAAAAGCATAATGGGATTGGAGAAAAAAAACATCTGGCGTTGACGGTCTTGTGGTTACATCTGTCCACAAAGACAGAGTCCAGTTCTTCTGGTTTGTTTCAGCAAACTCAGGAGACATGACATTAACTAAAACTGATGCTATTTATTTTTATCTGAAGAACCATGGCTCTTCAAATACACATGGGCCGTTTTATTATTTAACAGTCTTAAAATGCAGTGTAGACCTACCTCTATCTTTAAATAAAATAGAATAGAATAAAATAGAATTACTTTATTGATCCCAAACTGGGAAATTGTGGTGTTACAGCAGCAGGTTGTCCAACACACAATATGAGTAAAAAAAACACAATGTTAGCAATCTAAACACAATATAATATTAAATACAAAGTAAATAAGTACTAAAAGATATCAAAAATAAGAATGAGAATATATACAACCAGGCTTTAACTTAGCATTACTAGTCTTAAATAGGAAGATTAAATGTAAATGTGCAAAAAAATGTGAAAAGACAGGAATGGTTAACTCACACTTTTCCCTGAAGTTTAACTGATTGGTGGTACAAATTAAACAGTAGATTCATCGTTCAGTTTTGACAACAGTCTACATCAGGGGTGGGCAACTGGCGGCCCCCATCAACCCTCAACGTGGCCCCTCAGGTCAATTTTTACACATCAATTAATTGGAAACATGAAGAAAAACATGACAAAATCTGTCATGAAATCACGAAAACCAGAAATATGTCCATAATAATATTAAATCACTGGTATATGTTGAGTTAAATTTGAGACATTATTGACTGTAATAGTTTTTGTATTCTATAATTTGGCCCTCTGGCGGTGAGAATTAAATGAATGTGGCCCTTGCTGTACTAGAGTATACTTATGTTGTTCTCTCTGAGTTATTGTTTTTTCTGTTATCATTGCCACAGTTTCAGTGAAGGATACTTGCACTTCACCCGGACTTTCTTGCCCAGGCGATCGTTACAAACCACCTCGATCATCTTCAGTCCTGTTAGAGGAAGAAACAATGAAGCAAAGTGAGCACAGTATCTGGTAAGTGTTGGGTCCATTTGAGAAGTTCCTGCTTTAGTTTAGAAACACTTGTATTTATTAATGACCTGTGTGGATTACTCAAAGCCCGGCAAATCACAAACGGAGCATTTTAAAATGTGTTTTAAAGAAAGCATGTGGTACGTCATCCGGAAGCTAAAGCACACAACCAACATTGTTCAAACCAATGTGCGTAACGCTATTAAACAAACACAAAACCCTTCTATTAATCTAGGAAATGTGAAATAACAATAATACTGTGTAAATATACAATTCCTACCTATAATATTCAATCAGAAAAGCGTATATTTCCCCGTTCACTGATAGCTTCTACAATCCTACTCTTCGTGGTGCTTACCGTAAAGTGTATTTTTGTGTTTCAGTCTCTCGGCCAATCAAAAGGGAGATCGATGATTGACAGACCAAACTAGCCTATGGCAGAATAGAAGAGCCAGTCTGAGGCGGCCCTTACCCTGAAAACAACTCCTATCGTAAACAATAAGCGAACCGTCGTAATTGCTTTAGCTGCAGCCAAGGCTGTCACACGGTAGATTGAAATCAAGTCTGAAAACGCATATTGCAGAAAAAAAATTATGGCCGACGACGAGAAGCTACCTTCTGGGTGGGAGAAAAGAATGAGTCGTAGTTCAGGTAATGAACCAAAAGCTATAACTGGCTGAATATACCAGCTGAAGTGAAGTTTGTGTGGATTTAGCTTACGAGCTAGCTGCCTTTGCATCGTGGGTTAATCTAAGTGGAAACCCCACGGATCAAACTTTTAGTTCAGTGTGGATGAGCTGAAACTAGTGCTGCAGGTTAAAAAGTGTCGTAAATGTTAAAGATGATGTGTGGCTGTCATTAGTGTGTCCCCATGCTCGTGCTGGAGCTGGCTCATTCAACCTGGCTGCTGCAGGGCCCTGCATGACGTCATTCTGCTCCAGTGCATCACCTGCAGAGAGGGCGAGCCTCAGCAGGGTTTTTACAACATCTTCAGACATAAACCTTGTGTGTCAATTGGTTACATTTCTCAGCTGCACAGTCACATTGTCCTTTCAGCCTTCGACTTTGATGTTTAACACTTCAAATCAGCTCTCATTACATGTTTTGTTTTTCATGTTGACACTAGATACTGTGTGATGTGAAATGGGTTTGCTTCCACTAGGGAATCCAGCCACCACCTCCGCTTAGTGTTTCAATCTAATTTGATTGATTACTTGGTCTCTTCGGTGTTCAACTCAGTTTCCATCGACTCTGCAGACAAAAAGCAGCTTCAGACGGTGTTGCTCATGTTGCTCCTCTTTGTCTGCTGGACGTGTCAATAATTAAGTAATATAAAATAAACAACTATTTGATATTGCTAACAGCTGGAGAGGCACAAACCCCAAATTCTCTCTCCTTGCCTTGAACACAAGCACTTTCACCCTCCACATTACATTCTCTTCATCTTATTGTGCAGTCATTGGAGTATTTTAGTTGTTAGGTATTATAAGACTGGGGTTGCTCTCTCATTACAGATAAAGTTAGCTTTTTTCATTTTGTCAATGAATGCATCTTTAATCTCTCTCTCTCTCTCTCTCTCTCTCTCCCTCTCTCTCTATTCCTCTTGCTTTATTTGCCCTGCAGGTCAAGTGTACTACTTTAACCACATCACCAACGCCAGCCAGTGGGAACGGCCAACGGCAGACGGCCGAGGAGAGCCAGACAAGGTTATTATGTGAATTATTTAATGTATTAATTGTGATGATCATTTTATGAAGCAAATTAATGAACGAGTGTTACAAAGTGTTTAACATGGCATACATATAAGACTGAAATAGTTAAGTGATGAGATGATAAAAGTTACTGAGGGAGGTCTTATGGAGCTTTGGGTGGCTTTGGCTTATAAGATTTAGGGTGCAGTCACACTAGGCGATCTGTACTGTGCTTCACCCCCTTCCTTCCAGTTTCTTTGATTGAAGCATCTGAGGCTTTAATCTAGCAACACTGACACCTGGTGGTTTGCAGTATAGAAATGTTTAAAGGCTAAAAACCCATGGAATCTATATTTTGTTTATTTTAATCTTTTTTTTTTTTGTTCTGCAGTGTGCACACTTTTACAAATAAATGACATATGGTTTTGGTTTGTTTAATAATTATTTTGTCCTTAACAGCCTTCTCATGAAATATGTATTTATAATATTTAGAACAATGTAGATATATTTATAATGGTGTATGCATTCCTTCATGGTTGACATTTTTTCTGAGTTCATGTGATGTGACAAGAGAACGATGATAATCTCTTTTAATACCGAAACTGAAATACAAAATAATAATCTGAAATGTATTGATTTCAAATATGTGTAACAACTTTGACATAAGCTGTACAGATCATGAGCCCAGGTAAATTCTAGCTTAGTTAAGATTTCAGATGAAATTTAATTTAGTCATTTTCCTCTGTTGTCTTATCAGCATCATAAAATATAGCCTAAATTAAAAGAACCTGACTAAGACATTTTCATTGAATGGTTTCCAGAGCAAAAAGTCCATCTAGTACTGGACTGAAAAAAGGCTTCTCTTGATTCAAAAGAAAAGCGTTTAGGATTTTTCTGCGACTCCTCAACATTTGTTGACATAAGTCATGGGTGTTAGAATAAATAAGATTGATATAAATATTTGTTAGTGAAGGCATGAACCTGAGAGCAGTTTCTGTTTTATTCCCATAATTAGCTTGAGTTATTATGTGACCTTTTCTGCTTCACATTTCATGAGTCAGTCCCTCTCTCTAACTTTACTGCTTTTGGGTTTCCAGGCCAAGCAAAAGTAAATGTTAACTTTTCTTGTGTTTCCATGAGAAACCCTCAAATAAGCCTTTTTTTATTTATAGCAGACATTTTTTCATGTAATGGCTCAATAGCTAGCATATATTTAATTTAATACAGCCAGTTCAAGTTCTAAGGAAGTCGTAACAGTTTTATTAATGTGCAAGAATGCACAATATCAGGACTGTACAAGGTAAATGTCATTCAGCCATTTTTCTCCTTTTTGTTGACAGTTTTGTTTTTCTTACTTTCACATTTCCAAAAGATTGCAACACAATGGAGACTGATTGACTCCTGCAGCCCGTCATGATGAAATGTGTTTATGAAGCCTCATAAAAAGAGTCTTATCAGCTTTTTGTTTTTTTTACTTGCTCAGGTACGCTGCTCTCACCTCCTGGTGAAGCACAAAGACTCACGACGTCCATCTTCTTGGCGGGAACAAAACATCACACGGACTAAAGACGAGGCGCTGGAACTCATTCAAAGTATGTGAAGCATCAAGGAGGGGGGGCTGCAGGGTTAATTGATTTGATCAACAGATTTAATGTATTCTTTATTTCCCATTTCTTTACAGAGTATATAGAAGAGATCAAGTCTGGAGAGGAGAAGTTTGAGTCCTTGGCTTCTCAGTTCAGCGACTGCAGCTCGGCTAAGAACGGTGGAGATCTGGGATTGTTTGGAAGAGGTACAAACACGCAACACAATAATCTCCCACACAACATCAGTCAATCACACCATTCAATGAATCTTTCTGGTGGCGTTTTCATTGTAGCAGCCTGTACATAAAACACAGCAGCATACAAATAATACATCAGTTATACAAAAACCTACAATGTAGAATAGGATTTAATTTTATACTGATAGTTGACATGATTTAAAAAAAGCAGTTTTCACATATGCACTCATGAAAATTTCTGGAGAATGTTAGGAGCATTGCCCTTAAAATCCTCCTCATCTGGTTGTTCACACATGCACCTCACAGCAGGAGACCATACCTGTCAGAAGGGGGGGGGGCGGGGGTCTCCTGAGGTAAGACAGGATGTAGAAATAACGGCGCAGAAGTGGAGGATGAAGCAACAGAGTCTGCTATACGACGCTATAATGAGAATATTTATATGTGTAGTTCGACAGAATCACAATATCAACCAACGAACAGAAAACAACATCTCATCATGTTTGTCTCATGTTTAAAGTGTACAAACAGGTCATTATTATTTGTAAAATGTTTTTATGTAAGTTATCATTTGAATACTCTCTTTAACAGTTTGCGTTTTATATGTTACAGGTCAAATGCAGAAGCCTTTTGAAGACGCCTCCTTCGCTCTCAAAGTAGGAGACATGAGCGGTCCTGTTTTCACTGACTCTGGAGTCCACATCATTCAACGCACTGGTTGAAACAAAAAAGCCACACACTTTATTTCCCTGTTATCACACACACACATACACAAAGTAAAACCAAACCAGACCTGTGATTAAACCTAATGACACATGCCACCAAATAAATAAAGCATATGGGCTGAATTGCATTATTTTAAGCGGGACACATATTGTCCAGATCAGATATTTTCAATACTCTTAACAACAAGGAGTGTTGCTGAGTCTCCATGTCAGACCTGAAGCTTTTATTAACAGTGGTTATGTCAGTAAACATAAACATGAGTGCCTGTGACTCTGTTGAAGTGAGTGTCCAGCTGTTAACATGATGATTGAAGATTCAGAATGCGCCTGTAAAAGCTCGTATGTTTTTGTATGTGCATGTCTTTAAAAGGACCATTTACTGTATGTTTTTTCCTGTAACATTTTCCATTTCTACAGTATCTCTGTAAAAGCAGCCCTTCTATCTGAATGCTCCAGATTCATTACATGTTAAACACACTTTGTACCCATGGAAGTCCCCCACAATCAAAGAACACCGTTATTCTCAATATTTGATTCAATTTGTTTGTCCGACTCCCGATGTTCAATAACCCCGGTTAATATTCCCCATAAGCGGCCTGAAAAAGAAGTGCATGTTTCCCTCCCCTCTAACTATATGCAAAGTTGAAAACAGTTGAAAACTTACAGATATTAGCAATCAGCTCAGCAGCTTTTAAAAGCATCAAAGTTCAGAAATGAAATGTTGCACTGTTGTGTCATTGGAGTTATTCTTCCTCAATTAAAAGACTCTTTTTTTTCTAAGTCTCTTGTTTTTCTTCTTTCTTTTTGTCTAAGAAAACACTCAACATGACCACAGATCTTTTTTAGGGACCAGCTTGATGTTCAAAATACGGTTATATTACATTTCATATTGTATGTTGTTTTAAAGTGGGCTATATGCTTTCATTTCAAGTTAGGGAAATAAAATGAAGCCGCTTGTATAAGAAAGAAATATGCTCTTGTAGTACACAATATGTCAATTTTTCATTTCATGCAAATAACCTTTGGTCACTGTGGGGTATAAATGTCTGAACGAATGATCACTGCTGGCTGTCTGTGCTTTCACTTATCACTCACGTCTCAAGTCGGGTTTACTGATTGTCCTTGCCGCTCAGAACATTAAGACACTACAAAAGGAAGCTTCACTGTCGTAGAAAGGCCAGACTGCGTAGAGGCGTGAGGAAAAAGGTAAAAGATCAGCTTGAGCTTATAATGTGCGCTTGCATCCATTAATACGAGCATGTTGTGTCCTGCATGATGATCAGAATTAAACTGCTTACAGACTTTATAGATGGAAATATTAATTATATCGTTTTTTAGTAAAATTGCATACATAACAACGTTTTGATAAGATCTGAGAAGCTACAGGAACATTCTTAATGTTCAAATTACTCTTTGAAATAATAATCTAACAGGGAGTCAGATTTGCAGACTGCCCTGGATTAATGTTTCTTCTGGTATGATTGGTCACAGTGAAAGATTTTGTCATGTAGCTGTTGTATTTTGGGATAGAAATGCTACTTTTTCATTTAAACAATGTTGCTGAACACTTAAAAACTCTCTCTCTCTCTCTCTCTGTCTCCTGTCTCTCTCATTCTCTTAAAGTATTCCAGTTTCCCTTCTGTCATGTTCTCCTTTCCAAGCCCGACTTTACTCCTCCTGAGTCTCTTCCTGTCTCTGTCGTCCTCCCCTGTTCGCTCCTGTCGTATCGGGAGCTACAGACAATGTGTCAAAGCTCCCTTTGTACCAGGTCACAACCTGGTCGGAGAAGGCTTTGACGTGGTCACCCTCCAGCGTACAGGAGCCTACATGATTGATGTGAAGAACTACCTGACCCCTAAAGGCACCTGTACTCTCTGCACCAACTCTTTGCAAGGCAACAAGCTGCAGAAAGTAACCAATTAAAACAAATAGGCTAAGCAATAATTGTGCAGCATATTTATAAGGCGTGTATTTTGTGTGTGCATGTAAACAGTGAGTTCTCACCTCTATTATCAGCTTCCAGTCTCTGCAGTGGACTGGCGGGCATTCAGCCAATGTACAGCTGACCTTCAAAACAGTCAACACACCTCTGTCAGGTATTTTATTATACAGCATGTTAAAGATAAAAGCAAGAGAGCGTTTATCCTCTGATCTTTGTTCAAACTTCAAAGAAACATACTTGCCACTTTGACATCCAACGCAATATCTAAAGGGATTGAATTGACTTGCATGCAATCCTGTTGGGTACTAATATTAAAATGGCTATTTTTTATTTATTTTTATAATAATCTTGTTTAACTGTGATTTGAGAATGCAAAATTTCTAAAGGTGTTTTAATGGTTATTGTGTCTACAGCTCCCTGGTTAACGATTACATCTCTCAGGACGGTAGTAGCTGGAAGGTAGGAAATATTTCACAGCTGTTGTCATAACAAAAAGATCCTGCATATTATCACACTTTATAGAGTTAAAATCCTATGTGATGATCACTCCAACTATTTTCCACTATATTTTTGAAACTGTTAATTGTGCTTCTGCCTGTCTTGGCCAGGACACTCTTGAAAAAGAGATTTCTAATCTCAATGAATTTCTTTTCTCTTGAACCTCATGGGGTTTTATTTGTTCCATTTATTTAACCAGTTTGGCCTAAATTTGGATAAGTTTGTGTCTGCCAGTCTGGATGTGGGAGGAACTCGCTCTTCTGTGTATAACTTTGCTTCAAAAAGGTCAAGAGAGGACCATTATTCCTTCAGCACCCACAGGAGCTCCTGCATCCATTATCGGTACATTGTGGAGGCCCCTGCACCATGCAGAAGATTTATCTCAGTCATTTGACTTGATAGTTCAGCTAACGTAATTAACTATTTTGTCTCTTTATTTGTAGTTACCGTGTGTCAAACAGGCGGCGACTCAGCTACCAGTTCAGAGAGGATTTGGCCAGACTGCCAAGATTTTACAACTCCTCCACAAAGGCTCAGTACAGTGAACTCATAAATACCTACGGCACACACTACATCCGCCAGGTTGTAACACAGACACACAAACACTCCATATTAATGTCCTTATTTGACCAAATAATCCCATTTTTTGTCTGAACATCATTGTTCTTCATTTCAGGTTTTCCTTGGGGGACAACTCAGGCGAGTTACAGCTGCACACATCTGTTTGTCCTCCCTGAACGGGTTCTCCACACAAAAGGTCAACAAACAGTAACACTTAATGCCTGAATGCTCCCCATAAAAAACTGTTATTTGTAAGTCGCCAACCTTATAGTACTACTCAGTTAATACATTAACCCAGTAAACATTTTACTACTTTTCTGTATACTGTACCCATTTTGAGTAAAATTGTCCAAAAAAAGCAGTGTATGCTTTAGGATGTTACTGTGTTTGAAGAGTTGCTTCAACCGGGAGAAAGCTCATTGAGATTAAAAATCTCATTTAGAGTGTCCTGACCAAGACAGGCAGCAGAATAGTTGACAACGTTTCTGACAAACAATGAGCAGCCATACATTAAAACATTAATTTAAGATACATTAAAAGACAAAATACAATGAACAGTGAATATTTGTCAAAGTCTAGTTGTGATGTTATGCTTGCTATGCCCCAATCTTTATTATGGCCAATGGCCAGCATACTGTTTTGTTGCTTAACGGTTACTTAAAAGACTCAAAATCCACATCCTCATTGGCATAATGCCCATGCTACTCTATTTGAAATCTCATCAAGGCCCCTCTTTATCTCCGGGCTTCAGGAAGTCGTGTCTTTTCTTTGACAGGAATAGAAGATGGGGAAGCTGAGAGGTAAAAGGTAGAGGTTCTTTATACTTATAATCCTTGCAGCTCTTTAAATGTTATAAGGGAGGAAGTGGGGCAAATTTGAAAATATTAGGGAGGTTATTTACCATAAATGAAATTATTTCTGTAATATGTTTGCGAATACGTCTGAATTGTATTATCACTACCAAACTATCACTACCAAACTTATCTGCCTGCTGTCACTGGCTGGGGGAAACTCATCTACTCCCAGCCCAGGAACGTCCCAAGTCAACCAAATCATCATACAGGCAGAGGACAGGGTCTCTGCAGACACAGTAACCACGACATGTGTATGAAGGCCCGTAAGTGACAACTGAGCGGCATAACTTTTGTATAAGTCAGTATTTTATTTTGTTGGAAAAAGCTACTGACTCTCACTATCTTTATTAAAAGGAAGTATAGCTCCATGATTAACTGCTCTGTTGACAAATTCGCCCCTGCAGCACTGTGTGCACCACCTTAATATTATTCTCTTTTCTTGTCATCCAGGTCCACTCCTGCTTATCACTAGGTGTCTCTTTAGGTCTGGGCAAGTTGAAACTATCTAGTGAATATGACTCTTGCTCTGGGGTCTTACAGAACAAGGACATCACAACCTCTTTCAGCTCGGGTCTCCACCAACACTACACAGAAGTGGTAGGAGGGACTGGTTGGGTGGGGGAGTTTTTGATCACTCAAAATGACTCCCTTGGCTACACAAAGTGGCTGAACACCCTGAAGGACCAGCCTGATATTGTTAAATATTACCTGAGGCCAATGTATATGCTTGTGCCAAATGCGGCACTGAAGGCAGGGTTGAAGGTGGCCATTGAGCAGTACTTGGAAGACAATGCAGTGAAAAAATCTCCCAAAGAATCAGACTGTGGAGCCCTGGTCTCAAACTGCTGTCCAAAGTTATGGGTGGGAACGCTGGAGGTGACCGTCATCAGAGCCTGGGGCCTTAGAGCAGACCTTTGGGGAGCGGACAAGACTGAGGGGTGAGTAGAGTGACGCCAAGGAATGAGATTCGGGGGATGTGGGTGGGCCATTACAAATAGTGATATTAAAGCAACATGATGGATGGAGGAATTCAGTTTGGCACCCACCGAAGGTCTCTGAGTGCAACTGCACTGTTCAAACAGTCCTGTTTTGCCTCGCCCTCACAGTCAATTAGCATTTTATTTACAAGCAGAGGGTGGTGAAAAGAGGTTTTTCATCTATCAAGAAATGCCTATGGAGTAAGTAGTGAATTATAATAAAATTATTTTGGTCTTGTAGCATTATTTCATAGGGGATACGGATGGCCTCACTGGCACTGGCCACACTAACTGGCTATTCAAGCAGTCTGGACTCTATCTTTTTTGCTGGGTGAAATGCTATTGTTAATGTATTGATATGTTTGCACTTAGTAACAGGTATAGTGTGCTTGCACAAACCTGGCCTGTCAGCCTGTTCAGTGTTTATTAAACATATATTCATTTTAAAGGAGACATAATTGTTAATTTTACTGTATCTTCTATTTTTTTTTTTTTTTTATTGCTATTGCTGTTTATTGTTTACAATATTGTTATTGATAATTGTTGTTGTTGGCTTTTCCTGGGGAGTTTGCCAGACACTAGTTACGAAACTAGTTAGTCAGCTTTTTAAGTCTTAAAAATAAACAGCTGCTGTCAGCCTCCATCACAAATAGAATCTCACTCTGTGGGAAACACACGTCTATACTAGTTAAATTAACCAGCTAATGAACTTGCCATGGCTTCTGCTTGTTTAGCTTTTATAGCTAACCCTTGCACCTCTCTAGGTCCACCCTCTCCTCCAAATTTGTATGGCAACTAACTTTTGAAAACCAACATGGTGCACCCGAATGCAAAAATGCCAAACTTGAGGTTTGGTTGAGAGGCTTGGATGAATGTAGTCACATGAGTTATCTTTATTTGTACAGTCTGTGGCTAAGGCACCTCAGTGAGAAGAGGTCATTTTGGTTTACAGTGAGAGAGAGAGAGAGAGAGAGAGAGAGAGAAAGAGAGAGAGATATAGAGAGATTATGTGTTTGATTGTGCAGGTTTGCATGCTTGTGTTGGAGGCACTGACATTTATCTTTGTCATGGTAGTCACACAAGTTTCATAAGTAGTAAGAGTATTGCATGTGTGGGGGACAATTTGGGCTGGACTAAACAAATTATTAATGTTTAAAATGTAAAACAAGCATGTACAAAGAGTATGTACTGTATATCATTGACTGTATACAAAGATGGAAGATGCATTGCCACCTCCTTTTTTTTTTTTTCAAAAGTAAAGCCAAAGTACACCCCATGACAGGCTCTGACATTGCGCTGCTAACATTTTTGGAGCCAGAGTTGTTGCAGCAGGAGTCGGCTAGTCGGAGCTGCAGTGTTGACCCACCCTGCCCGCTTATCGAAACACATCAAACTTAATGAAAGAACGGCATAGATCCTTAATGCCAGCACAGTCAGCAAAACAGATTCTTGTGTTGGTTTGAAGCAGACAGTCAGAGTTATGGAAAGTTCAATGACGCTTGTGTTAGTCATTGTTCCGGTTTTTCTTGCTGTTCCCCTTTATTCTGCTAATCTGGTGCACACAGCGCCATATGAGCGGCATTTGCAGAACTGTCAATCATGGACTTATGCCCCTTTTTTTTACACCAAATAACTAATAAAAAACAAAGAAATGTGAATGTCCATGTGATAGATACACACACACCCATGTATACACAAATACACAAGAAGTGAGACCTGAGAGTGGTGTATCATCAAACAAATGGATGAATTTTCTTCTTTGTTTTTCTCTTTTCACAGCTATGTTAAGGTGTGGTATGGTTCACACTATCGCCAGACTCATGTGGTAAAATCAAACGATCCCTGGTGGAATGCCTATTATAATTTCGGCAAGGTCAGTAAAAATGTATATTAAACATCAGCTTAAATGAACTTTAATACAGTTATAAGGGAATAAAGAGAGCCAATGTCTAATGCCTTCCTACCTCTGTGTCTGCTATGGACAGAGGCATTGAGTTTTGTCCATACTAGCTCAATATTGAGTACAAAATCTCAGGAAACCTCAAAGGAATAGCTTCAAATTTGAAACAACCATCCACTTTTGACTCAAGTTAAAAAAAAAATTGTATCCAAACTAGGTGGTCAGGTTTCAGAGGTCAAGGTCACTGAGCTCTCTCTTGAATGAAACTTTGTGGGTAATGCTCAAGAATGTTTATGATCATTAGGACTCATTTCCACCTAAAGTCTAATAAGGTAAAATGATGATACTTTTACACTGTGACATCATAGTATTGCCATTATTCCCATCCCATTTTGTCCCATTTATGTTATTTAAATTATTTATATATTCTTTTTTTCAGATGGACACAAACTCAAATTTCTATTTCGAGATCTGGGACGTGGATTGGCCGAATCATGAATTGCTTGGAAAATGTTGGAGAAACCTGAGCCAAGGGACACACATATTCAACTGTCCAATACATGAGGGCACCTTTCAGATTCAGTTCACTCTGACCTGTGACACTCATCTGACTGGAGACAGGTGTGAACACTACAAACCATCTACAGAGTGAGAAATATATCACTATATATACGGAAACTGCTTGTTTTTCTTTAAAACCATATTGAATCACGTAACCAATGTAATAAATGTCTTTAGATAGCTCGGCAATAAAATGATTTCAATGCAATTTTAATTCAAACAAAATTCAGTATTATCTGACATTTTCAACAAACTCATCTCTCATTTAAAAATTCATTTAACAATTTAAAACTATACATTTAGACGGCAGAATATTTCTAGTCATAGCACATCATTGAGTTATGAAAGAAACAAGTTGAGACAAAGTTAGTGTGATTTCAGCTAGCAGCCTTTGAAATCTGTGAGTGTTGGAGAAACATTGATTTATATCAATAAGAACCCTCTGCAGGTGATATAAATACCTGCAAAACCCCCTGATAAAGATTTGTGAAAGATACGAAGGCGGATTAGGGCCACGTTAAAGAAAACTATTTTTAAAATCAAATTTACGAGATTAATCTTGTAAATTTGATTTGTATACAAGTTTAAAGTTGTAAATTTGATTTGTATACAAGTTTAAAGTCGTAAATTTGATTTGTTTACAAGTTTAAAGTCGTAAATTTGATTTGTATACAAGTTTAAAGTTGTAAATTTGATTTGTTTACAAGTTTAAAGTTGTAAATTTACGAGAATAAAGTTGTACATTTTCGAGCTCTGCAGACAACTTCCTCCAAGTCAGTGTGGTTCTTTCTTTAGTTTCTTGCAGTATCTTTTCAGGATCTTGATATTTTATGACAATATGATGATGATGATGTGCCAAAAGCATTAAGACTTTAGACTTAGACTTAATCTTCTATCTTCCATTTATGACTGATTTAACCTGTGGTATATATCTGTAACTATAGGACTTTTCTTTGTTTGGGCATATTTGAAAAAACATAAAACCTGAGGGCTGTAAATTATTTACTAGGCTATAACATAATCACGATCACATATTGAAGGGAGTGCAAAGCAGCAAACAGTTCATGAATCTTGACACCTGTTTGCTTTATTCTCCTTTTTTTAAAGCTTAAAACTAAAGTAAAAATTTATTTTATGCACCTTTAAGTCAGATAGTTAAAATGTTCCCATCCTTTCTGCAAAAGAATAATTGATTGAACCACCAAAAAACATGAAATGTTTGAGCGTCCAACTTGAGCGTCCATTTATTTTAAGGTATAACAGTATACCTGTCACAACAAACTGCGATACATTTCAGTGTGTACTGCACAGATCGCACAAGTCCAACTTATAAAGCTTATTTGTATTTTACTGCATACACGTGAGCTCTGCACATGAACTGCATTCTTATTTCAAAAATCTAAATATCCACTCAGCTGCAGCACATTAACCAGCATGTAAACAAGTGTGTAAAAAAAAAAATAGACACTTTCAAAATTCTCAAGATTACAGGGTAGAATAAAAAATCTGAGATTTACAAATCTGAGATTTACAAATCTGAGATTTACAAATCTTTCGACGACGGAGGATTAGGGCCACGCCATCTATAGTTTCCTATAGTTACAGATATATACCACAGGTTAAATCAGTCATAAATGGAAGATGGCCCCATTTAAAGATGAGGTAAATAATTAAGCTGTTCTTGTATGTGCACCTTGCTCACTGAGTGCTACATACACACCTTTTTTTAACCTGATGTATACACTTTATATACCTAAGATAAAGATGAAGGTTTTTAGGCCAAGATTTCAACTTCAAACACAGTTGATGATGTAACAGGATCTGGTGTTTACATACACAGCGGCACCATAGTTGGATGATCATTGTGTTTTGGAAAAATAAGAAGGTCGCACTCTCCTTTACCAGCTACTTGTAAGCACCAGTCCATTCACAAATATTTATTTGGTCTATGTTTCAGCTTCCTGAAAATGAATATGTGTCGTCAGTTCTTCTCACTATGCCTTTGGCAAATTTATTAATAAGCTATTTGGACAAACTAAGCGAACAAACCAGGTCTTGTGTGCAGACATTTGCACACAAGACAGACAGAGGAATTGCGCAACAAACAAATACACTTATATTCAGAATGTTGCTTCCCCACAACTCCTATACTAGTAACGAAGCAACAGTGTTTAATCATTAACAGTGGTCTAGTCAAACACATCAAAGCTGTCAGGGTGTTTTAGAGAACACTGTCCCAATAAGCAGGGGCCTGTCCAGAGTGATCGTCAGGGGTGGCATGGCTGATTGACCACCCCAGATGTAATCCCCAAATCCCAAACTATGATTGGCTATTTGCCTTGTCAGAGGTAGATGTATGTTGAAATATTTGGACTGTGCAGCAACAGGCTGCTTTCTCTGCTGATAAAAGTAGCACATTTTATAAACACAGTTGCAGCAGATGGCTTTTAAACATGAGTCTGGTTCCGTAAATATATCACATGTATCACTGGCGGTCTCAGGATGTTTGAGGGGACAGGGGCAAAAATATGGAAAAGGGCACCTGCTCTTTGTGGTGGGGCCCCAGCGCACAGAAAGTCGCACGCTCGAGGGCACTTCGTTCACTAACAGGTTACCCTCGAGGACACCTCAGGAAAATCCAAGAGGACACTTTAGTGACATTTTTCCCCCAAAATGCTTTTTCCCCTATTCCCTCCCTGAGTACACCAGTGATCTATGTGATACTTTAAAGTTAATAGATACAGTAGATATGATTACTGGAGATATAAAGATATGAAGGATAAATAAAGGGGGTGCACTACATTGATCAAAAGAGTCTTCACAAGCTACTGCCAGGCTGAAAAGTGGGAAAGATTGCTCTTTTAATTATAATACTGGCGTATGATGGTAGGCATACCGTCCGTCAAACACAGTGGGGTTTAACGCTAATGAACTGCCCCTGCTCTGTCATGTCTTCATACCTCCTGTGGTTAAAAGTTTCCTGTGTATAATGCACGCTGTAAAAAACCAGCTCCTGCCGCGTACTCACTGGATTCCTTCCTCTCATCTTTGAAAATGTCTGACGTTTTAAACGCCTGCACGAACAGCCTGAAGGTGGAGTAAGCCCTGTGCCCCGTTGTCAGTCCGTCCATCCTGTATTAGTCTACAGGACACACACGTGTGTTTCATTTAGGTGACTGTGCGGGGTCGAGCTCCCGACAGCTCGTCTGTTTCCGTTCGGAGGAAATGATGGACAAGGAAAGTTTGTGACGCCGCTCCGTGTTGTTGAGACTGTCCGCAGGAGGAGAAAAAAAACACTAGAGAACATGTTATTCACTTTCTATATTCGTCCTCAACATAACGCACAGGTAGCCTACGATAAATCTGAGAAGTCTGTATGGATCTGGGATTCATTGGATGTCCAACTCTGAAATGTCTCATGATTGGAAATGCAGCTCCACGTCTGTCTGCTGCTCGTTCTTACTACAACAGGTAAGGAAATCTGACTGACCCGGCAAAAAAAGTCTTATAGTTTACCGATTTCATTGTCACTCAACTTTTTAGCACATTGCTGAAACTGCTTTCTCGATAACTGCAACTTTTTAAATGAAGTCATAATTCGCCTTATTTGTTGTCAGTCTAAAATATATTTAGTCTAAAGGTAGTTTTGTTTGTAACAGATTTGGGGGGTTACCTGAATGCCTCCAGCCTTTTCGTCTTTGTAGGAAAGAAATGAATAGTCTACATACTTTCATTTCAAATCATGAATAATTGTGTGCTTTTGTATCTATTTAATATACGTACTGTCCTGTATTTTATATGGACCATAAATGTGTGATACAGTTTGAATTTTTTAAATAGGCCATCATAATTTTTACCTAAAAAAAATCCTTAAAATTGTGTTATCTGAGAATGGAAAATGAAACTTTGGTTGAGCTAACTGCTTACTTTGTCCAAAGTATTACCAGTAATTGATTTTGTTTCCACTACAACAGCACACAGCGGTCACAAGATTTTAACCAGAGTGATTCCCTCTTTCACCTGCATCTTTTTCTTTGTTCTCTCTTCAGTTAAAACATTGGCCCTGTCACAGCACCTCTGCGGTGAAGATGTTCACTTTGACCAAAAGCCTGCAGGTCAAATTAATCTCACTTCACCTGGACATTTTACTAATTACACTGACGGATCAGATATCTTGACCCACCACTCTAGTGAAGACACACCAGTTTCAAATTGCACTTGGACTTTAAATATCCCTCTTGGTCGGACGGTACTCTTAAAGTTAGTATGGCTAGAAAGCAACTCGAGCATAACCATTCGTTGTGTGTGGAACAAGGAAGATCTGGTCCTGGAGGGTGGCGAGGGGACAGCCCTGCTCTCAGGCTGTGATAAAAACAAAGCAACACTCTCTTGGACAGGAGCAACACAATCCTCAAACGCAATTGAGCTGGCTTATTATGGTGAGAAATGGTAACTAAGTTATCCAGTTGATTTTATTGAGTCTGTGTGACCTAGTTGCTTATCACGAGAGCTTGATCTAATTGCACTAAATTGGATTTTGCTTGTTTTAGAGGTCTTTTTGAGTATCCTGTATATTTTGTTTACAGTTATGGCTACATTGGCTGTATAGTATGTAAGTAATTATGGAAACAAACTATGGTAGTATTATGTTTACAGCATGTTGTTATGAGCTCTAAATCTGTAGCAACCTTCTTATCATGCCCTATTGTAGAGTCAGAGAGAAGTTGTGCTGTTTTGATCCACGCTCTATCTATCTCGCCCATATGTCTCTTTTTTTGTGTTTGTTCCTGGTCATCTAGTCCAGGAAGATGACACACATTCCTTTGAGGACCACACCAACCCACATTCAAACCATGACCTCTTACGTCGGTCTCAGACAGGAACAAGCTTTACAAGGACTGCTCCCATTCGTCAAGAGTTTGGTAGAGGAACCGAAGGTCTGGAGTCGAGTTTTGGGCCATATTCCTCCTCTCAGGAGCAGGGACTGCTGCACCCCACCTCGCCCGTGCAGGGACTCGCTGGGGCTGGGAGTGCCGATAGGGAAACTCTCCCTCTTCCTGAGGAAGAACCAAACAATGGAGCGGATAAATCTGGAACTGCTCACCTCGCTGATGGTCCCACGTCTGCCAGAGAGAGGACACACCCCTATTTTCATTCAACAGTCTCACTTTTCCACACTTTAAATACAGAAAAAACTGAAACAAACTCTAGAAAGAAGCTCCGTGAAACACAAACAACACTGACCAATAATAAAGGAAGTAAGTTCGCTATCTTGCTTTCAGATATACATCAATTTACAGAAACTGCACCATCTGTTTCCAGCTTCATCAGCCCACAATTCACCACATCTCCTCCACGTCAAGATGCTGTTTCAGGGGAACCAGGAGAGAAAAAACCCACTTCCTGGAGGAGCCATCGCAGCACAGGCGGAATTTACTCTGATCAGACTAATGCCGTCACATCTGACCCTTTAAAATCCCCCACCGAACCTCCAGAGGAATACTCAACCAGTGCAAACACTGATGCAGAACCCACTGCATCATCATTATCATCAGGCTCACAGGGTCCCCACATGGCTGACTCATCCACAACCCCAATTACAGGCATCAACAAGACTGTTAGTACTTTGGAGGCTGCTTCATTTCATCCAAACAGGAGTGGAAATGGCTCGTTGGTATCTGCTTCTTCAGATATTACGAGTCAAACTGATGCATTTGAGTCCTCTGTTAGGCTTGATAACATAGAGATTCTTCAAACGTACACTTCTTCCACACAGAATCAAACAAACTCCCATGTCACACAAACTCCTGACACAAACTCTCCCTTCACACAAACTCCTTACACAAACTCCCCATTTGCACAGACAAGCCAAGATGACACTCAAGCAGCAACGGAAAATACACAAAGCAACTTTAAAGCTTTCTCCTCCTCACCTGATGTTACCGAAGTCGATGACGGGACTTTCGGTTTCACAGATTCTCCTCCGACACCGAGAGCAGCACAGACGTTTGTAGATGTTGACCAGAGCTCGTCTTCCAACGTAAACACTGAAACTTATACACTGCATCCCACTTTAATTGTCTTACATGACATCTCTTCCGAAAATTCACAGACTTCTGCTCCTCTTTTGTCAACAAGTCAATCGATACACTTGTCTACTAATTCAAAAACAATCCAAACATACTCTGCATTGCCTGGTTTTTCATCTTCTATTGACACAACCTTGCCTTTGCCTTCCACTACCACTCAATCCGCAGCACACACACCCCTGTTCGACCAAAACCCAATACCTACAGACTTAAAATTATCAACAATCAAATCTACATCTTCACACACACCTCTTACAAAATCCTACCTGCCTTTGCCCTCTTCCACCGATGCCCAGGCTACTCATAAACAGTCCCAAAACAATCTAATTACCACCTACAATCATCTGCTCTCACCCACAACCATAAAACCAGCTGATAACCATGAAGACAGAGAGGTAGAGGTAGAGAAACTGGATGAGATTTGGCAGGGATTTCCCAGCAGCACAACCACACAGACTCCCACGGCAGGATCTCAACGGCAACCTGCCCCTTACACAGCCCTACATCCCACCATGGAGAAACCTGCATCATTTACACCTTCTGTTTTCAAATCCAAACCAACCCTGAGCTCCACCACTAGTCATACACCCAAGTTTTACATCGTGCCAGACCAGCCTGCAGCCATCGGAGGTATTATTTGTGTATTTTTGAGTGTGATTACATACAAGTTTGGGTTCTATAGGCCCATTGTTGTGACATTATTTGCTTGTTTTGTCCAGTGGAGTCTATTGAGCTGCTGCTTCAGATCATTGTAGAAGATCCCAGATCAACTTTAAATCCTGGCTTGGTGGATGACACAGCTGCCTCGGTGAGAAATAATGGAAAAGAAAATGCTTGCAGAAACAATCTAATGAACATGCTTTAGTTGCAATAACTTATGATTCTATTTTTGCCAACCTTTCCTCCTCCTTCTCTCAGATAGAGCCATACCTACACAGAGCCCCAGGGTTCAACAGGCTGCTGGATGTCTGGAGCAGGTGAGGCCATGTTGAATCAATAGAAGTTACTGGGGCTTAGAGTCATAGTCAATCAGTCAATCAATCAATTTTTATTTGTATAGCGTCAACTCATAAGTGTTATCTAGAGACACACAAAAAGCAGGTAAAAGACTTTACTCTTTGTCTTTTAACATTACAAAAGAGCAGGTAAAAAGACCATACTTATTGCTATATTACAAAGATCCGGCCTATCCATCATGAGCACTTTAGCAAAGCAGCAACAGTTACAGTGGAAGAAAAAACTGCCTTATTAAAAGGCAGAAATCTTCGGCCGGATCCCCGGCTCATGACGATACAACCTTCACAGGCCTAGACTGCACCGGGCTTGGAAAGGGATAGGGGGAGAGATGGGATAAAATGCAGGAAGAGGGATAGGGAAAGCCGTCCATCAACGATCCCGTGAGGGGGGTTGTTCTGGCAGGCCGTCAACCAACGATCTCGAGGAGCCTAAGAGAGCTCAAGAGCTCCCAGGAAAATAGGTGGTTAGTGACTGAGATTTACAGATAGATACATGCAGTAATATGATGTACTGTATATGCACAGTGAGAGAGCTCAAAGTGCCATTTCCCCCGGTAGTCTAAGCCTATAGCAGCATAACTAGGAGCTGGTCTACACCAGCCCTAACTATAAGATTTATCAAAAAGGAAAGTTTTAAGTCTATTCTTAAAAATACAGAGTGTGTCTGCCTCCCGGACCCCGGCTGGAAGATGATTCCCAAGGAGAGGAGCCTGATAACTGAAGGCTTTACCTCCCATAGTACATTTAGACACTGTAGGTACCACTAGTAGGCCTGCATTCTGGGACCGTAATGTTCTCGAAGGGTAGTACGGCACTAGTAGCTCCTTAAGATAAGATGGTGCCTGGCCATTTAGAGCTTTGTAAGCGAGAAGAAGGATCTTGAATTCTATTCTAGACTGTATAGGGAGCCAGTGCAGAGAAACCAGGACAGGAGTGATGTGGTCCCTTTTCCTAGTTCTAGTCAGTACACGAGCTGTAGGGTTCTGGACTAGTTGAAGAGTCTTTAGAGACTTACCAGAGCACCCTGACAAAAGAGAATTACAATAATCCAACCTGGAGGTAACAAATGCATGAACTAGTTTTTCTGCCTCATTTTGCGACAGGCTATGCCTGATCTTAGATATATTACGAAGGTGAAAATAGGCTGTCCTTGAAATTTGCTTGATGTGAGAGTTAAAGGACATATCTTGATCAAATAGAATTAGTAGATTCCTAACAGTGGTGCTAGATGCCAGGCTGATGTCATTAAGGACAGTCATATCATTAGAAAAAGTCTCTCTGAGGTTTTTAGGGCCTAGCACAATAACTTCAGTCTTGTCTGAGTTAAGTAGCAAAACATTTCTGGTCATCCAGGTCCTAACGTCCTTAAGGCACGTTTCTAGTTTACATAACTGACTGGTGCCATCGGGCTTCATTGATACGTAAAGATGAGTATCATCTGCATAACAATGAAAATGTATGGGGTGTTACCTCATAATATTACCCAGAGGAAACATATATAATGTAAAGAGAATCGGTCCAAGCACTGAACCTTGTGGCACTCCATGGCTAACTTTGGTGTGCATAGAGGACTTATCATTAACATGTACAAACTGAGATCGATCTGATAAATAGGATTCAAACCAACTTAAAGCAGTCCCTGTAATTCCAAGTAATTGTTCTAGTCTGTGTAATAGGATTTGATGGTGAATAGTGTCAAAAGCAGCACTAAGATCTAACAAGACGAGCACAGAGAGAAGTCCCCTATCTTGTCCAGTGATCACCAAATCAGTAGGCCTACCTCATTAAGTACAATGAGGTGTGTCTGTGTTCAAATGCAACAGACACAGGCAGATAATGGCTTCCATGCATGTAGAGATGCTGATTTAAGGAACAGTTAGAGTGGTCTCTTAATTTTTTCCTGGAACTAAATAAACTGGCAAGCTTGAAAAAAAAACATGTTGTTTTAGAAACCTTTCAGCGTTCTGGAGGTATACCCAGATTCCTTAACCAGTTTCTCAAATTGCAACAGTTTTTTCTAATCCATCTCACAGGAAGTTATACATGTCCTTACTCAAAGCAGCACTTCGTGTTTTAAAACGCAGCAAGCATGACCACCAAATGTGTTATGAGTAAAGATATAAAATATTGGTTATAAAAATCAACAGCAATTTAAATGATGGCACCTTTTTTTCATATTGTATTGTAAAATTGAACAGGAAAATATGTAACTTCCTAAATAGTAAGAAGAGGATTTGTTATTTTTGGAGGTACATTCAGAACAGCAAATGAAAGGGTGCTTAACTTTCAAAGATTGCCGGGTTGCTATTTTTCAGAAATTTGGTTGTCTAGATCTGCAACTGAAAAATGATGGTACCAAAAGTACAAGAAACGTAAGGTCATCTAACGATGCGTACATAAGCTGAATGTGCCGCTCTCCTGTTGTTGCAGTGGCCATGCAGTGCAGAGTCTGGTCCAGTTTAAAACCAGCGGGGCTCTGCAGTGGCTTGGTGTGACAGGACCCATGTCGCTGTTAGAAAGAACTGGACTCGCTCAGGCTGTTCGTGAAGGAAGGAAATTCAGATCCTCCAAGATCAACAACATCACACTGGGAGGTAAACCTCAGTCAATCTATCATTCAGACCTTATTCCTAAAGCACTTTTCCTTCAAGGAAATATCATGCAAAGAAATTCCAAACACCAAACCTGTGATTGTATGCCAACTTACAGAGAACTGACTGAAGAATCAAACTTAAAGGTTCAAAACAATTCTGTTTGGGAAGCTTATGTTACAAGTCACCCTCCAGATCTCTCCCCACATTTCCTGTCATCTCTCTGCCTTACTGACTAGAATAAAGGCACAAAATAGACTTAAACTAACGGGTTATTGGTCAGCCTCAGCAGCTATATTTGCCTCAGAGGGAATTGCGTTGTTACTCCTTACTTGATAGAGATAGATTGACTCAGTTTAGCTTACAATCCAGTCACGAGAAATCTGATTTACATGCCTCACTTACTTTGTAATTAAACTTGTTTTTATAGCATAGGGGTCCTACTTGTCTAGCTTTTGTTTTGTTATGTTTTTTAGTTTGAATCTACACAAAACAAGAATGGCAAAGTATTGTGGCTGCATTTTATGTTGTTAAAAAAATAATTTAGTGAAAATTGTGTCTTTGTGGACAATTAGGTTGACAATTTAATCACATCTTCAGAACCTTAGAGACCTTGAATGCCTTTGGAAGAGTATCAAACTGCACAGTATAGCTTAAATTTGGCTAAAATATGAATGTAAAATGGTCACAATACAACATTAGAGCTCCTGTGAGTAGTTTTCAGCTTGTTATGAAACAGACTTAAAATAATATGGATGTGTTTTTACAGCTACAAAAACCAACAAGCCCCTCAGCATAAAGATGACTATTTCTATTGAGTTGTTTTTTAATGTCTTAAACTGCTGCTGCAGGGTATTTATCCAAAACAGCCAATTTTTAAAATTTCCGCGGTAAAGATTCACAATAAGTGAAACATCTAACTGTAAAAAAAAAAAGCAGGATTGCATTTTTGGTTTGAAAATAAAAAACTGCTACTTACCAATATGCAGAACACAAGTTAAGAAAGCTGTACAGTTTTGTCTGCTGGGAGCGTCACAACCCACACAAACCAAAAGTTCCACTCAGGAAAATATTTACATACATAAAAATGTGTCCTGCTTAAATGTACAGATATTGGTATCTGTAACCACAGCCTAAATCTGCTTGTTATTCTGTGCATCAGAGCTCCATTGATGATCATACATGTGTTTATTTAAAGTCTGTTCCACACACTGTTTTGCTGATGTGAATATACTTACAAGTACACGGTTGTGTATTCGTCCAAGGCGGAAAATAATCCACAACAGATGCACTATTTATTTTATCCAAACTGTGGTGCTTTTCCTACTTTCCAACTGAACTAGTTTGTGAACGTTTTAACACTGCAATGGGAATGGCTCATGAATGAATGCCACAGACGGGGTAGGAAAGTCAGGAAGTACTGAGATTTACTACTGTAATTAAGAGTTTGGTCTGGTGATGTTTGAAATTCTTTATTAGGAATAACCCCTTGAGATCTGTCATCTCGATTTCGATGGGGTCCTAGAGTACAGAAATGTACAATGCACAGACAAAAGTAGACAGGATGTTTGACAGTACAAGACAAGAAAAAAAATGTGGTTTGTTGAGATAAATCAAACTGAAATACAAAAATCATTAGTCTAATCCTTAAATGCATCCTTTGTCCAGGTGTGCAGGCTGATGTGTGTGACTGGTTACTGACGTGCCCATCAGGGTTTAAGTGTGTGTCCCAGCCTGGCTCTTCAAACTACAGCTGCTCTTCCTTCTGCCACTTTGACCACTGCCACCACCACGGCATCTGTACACACCATCCAAGCCAACTTCCCATTTGCCGGTTAGAACATGCTCTTCTTCAAATTTATATCTCATGATCTACAGTATGCAAGAAGCTTTTCTCCATGGAAGGTCATTCTTTTGTCTGCATTAGCTGCCTTGTTGGAGAGGATTTCTGGTACATGGGTCAGAGGTGTGACGTGAGGATGACTCGGGTGCGGCTCGTGGGCGCATGTCTCGCCATCTTACTCATCATGGTGACAGTGATTGGCATTTTGGCTTTTGTTGCAGTGCGACGCTACAAAGCAGCGCTGATCCAGGCCAAAGTGGATCAGACACGGAGCAGGTACACACTGATGTTCTTGAAATTTGTGTTAAGTAGAACACCAAGTCAACAGTTGTCTTTCTGATAGTTTAATCCAGGTGTTTGCAAACGGACCTCCGCTCTCTCCAGCATGAGATGGCGAAAAGGAGGAGGCCAAGAGCAGAGGACATGTCAGAATAAATACAGTGCATTATCTTCACCTAGTTACACGTTGTTTGCTGATATGACAAGGCAACAACAAATTATTGAGCTCATTTATACGTATTCATCACCGTGTACAGTACAAATGAACACATAGTGTCTGTCACAAGGCACACCGTACAATGTAATATGAAAGACAATGTTATTTATGTCATGATTATGAGGAGGACAAGGTGGGAGAATTCCCATTATACTGACTCACTGACGCAAATATAAAATTACGGCTCAAACATAAAACCCAAATTTAAAAAAAGATGTATACGTATAATGCCTATTCTCACTTTACATGCAAGAGTTCTGCAGTTAAATCTACATATTTTTACTGACACTGCACACAGTTACAGACATGTTTCATAGTGCTTAATAAGGGTTTGATGTTACAGATAGATTAAAAACATGGGGCTCAAGCCATAACATTACAGGTTGTAGCTGTTGCTTTGGTGGACCAATCAAGGGTTGCATCAAATCACAAATATTCTAGATACTGGCTATGAGGAAAAACATACTAATGTCGTTTTTTTTTTTTTTTTTTAATCTTGGTTCAAAAAGCAGTTTTGAAACATAGGTTGATACCTTACAGGGTTCAGGTTGCGATACCAAGCCACAATGTGTGTAACATCGTGTGGTTAACCTCTCACTTGGCTTCTGGGTCTACCTTTGGCTTTTACAAATACCACTGTTAATGTTAGCATGCACCAACACATAAGATAGATAGATAGACTCTTTATTGTCATTGTATAAAAGAACACAATGAAACTTTGTTGGCAGCAATCCTGTACAGCAATGTTTACAAAATCTTTCACATATTATAAAGTATAAAATAAATGGTAAACATTAAATGCATTTAACTTCACTTGTCTCCAAACAACTATTGACAAATGTGACTTGCATGGCATAGCACAAAAGACACGTTTGGCAATCGTGTTGAAATCAAGGAAGGGAAAATGTCACAGAGGGGTGTGACTGCAGATGAAGTGGTTGTAATTACATTAATGCCCACAAGGTGTCACTGCTCAGCTTCTGAACAGTGAAATAAATGAATTCTGTGCTGCAGACTCTCAGCAAGTGTTTAGACAGTCGGGCTGAATCCAAAAGTCCAAACAGTAGAGAAAGCAGCACACAAAAAACAGTAAAAACTCTTCAGGTGCACGGCCACAAAAATACTTTTTTTTTTTTTTTTTTTACAAAAAGAAAGTAAAAAAGTCAGTACACTCAATGTCCTTTAACGTCTTTTGATCTGGGTAGAGTAGCAGCATACAGACCAGCAACAGACACATTTCAACAAAAAGCCTTTATCAGTGTTCTCTAGATCGAAATGTCCTCTTTCAGACCTGCAATGCAGGAAGCCCTTGCTGTCATACGTATTGTGACATGTTCACTGTCATCACATGTAGTCCGTTAAAGGATGTAATGTTGGTGTTTTTGGAAGTCAGATCTTACTCACTTCAAAATTCTGTTGCCCTCAGATTTTTTCTGCAACATTTTCAAAGCTGACCCAACAATCCACTGACTGAATGCTTGCAAGAGGAACCTCAGTATTAACTAACCTGAGCCTGATCTAAATTATATGTCTGGGAGCTGGTTGTTTTGGGTTAGGGTTAGGGTTAGGGTTAGGGTTAGGGTTGGTTATTGGTGATATTTAAACGTAGAGTCATAGCGTTGGACTGCAAGACAAAGGAGTTTATCCATCCTAACTGAGACAATGTAGCTTTATCCATTCGCAGAGATTAACCTCTTATATTGCAAGAGACGCAGACAGAGAAAGTTCAGTCAGGAAGTAACAAATCTGAAGTTGAGTCCTAAATCCGGAGTGTCACAGTGTAGAGTGAGCTGTCTGTGCAGAGGTAGACGTTCTGTAAGGTCATAGCTTTACTTTCTTCAACAAACTCATGTAAATGGCTCTGCTGTTGTCTTCTAACGTGTCTTTAGAAGATGGCAATTCATTATAAAGAGTAACCTCTACAACCTCTTTGCTTTTTGCAAATGTTCCTCCAGAGAGATGTTGAAATTGTAGCCTCATTTATAAATACAGTGTTCTTTGAATGTTTAGCCTCATGTTGTGATTTATTGTGTGCAGCTATCGCAGGTTCAACCATTTCGACGAGCTGTCAGGGCGGTTCTGGTTACGTTCAATGGCAGGATCAGCAGACTCGCTGGATAATCCTGCTTTCACGCGCTCCGATGAGTTACTGCACCTGCGGGCACTCGACCGCCCCTGCTGTTACCACGACGACACACTGTCCCTGGCGTCCACCTGCCCCAGCCACGGCACACGAATCAACACAATCTATCCTCACAGGTATACACAAACACACAGCACATATTACACATGTGTAGTTGATGTGCTTACCAAACATGAAAAAATATCAGATTTAATTAATAATTAAGAAAATAAATCTCTAGATAAAAACAAGAAAGCTTAATGCTTACCATGTATTGTTAGTGGCATCTGTTTAAAAGCCCAATAGAGCAATTGCCCTGGCAGTGATGGATAAGGACCTAACTGTGGTGAAAGGAGAAATACTTCTATCTAAACAAGCTGGATTTAAAGAAACCTCTAATTGACCCTTCAGTGTACAGCTCACTTGCCTGGTTATAAGGTACAAGGTACAGAGTGTTGACTGAAGTTCATAGCAGCTCTCTTCTAATTAAACTATTATTGCATTTTTTTAACACCTTTAAAGGAGCAGCAGTAGCTATAGTTAATTCTATATTCAAGGCTTAGACCCATATACTACGTTATATTTTACATCACTCAGAAAGAAACAACTGATAACTGTTTTATAATTTCCTGTTTGAACCTACATCATTTTACCTTAATGTGCCTTAAAAAATAAAGCTTCTATACAGAACAGACTAAATTAATTCACTGAATTCCTGTTTCCTTCAAGAGTTTAATCAGGTGTTTGTCTGTTCCCTGTGATGCATCTCATGACAGATTTTCTACAGTGAAACTTAGCCTCTTTAATAGTGATGCCAATTTTTTGGGACGGCGGTAGCCTAGTGGTTGGTGCGCGTGCCCAATGTATGGAGGCTGTAGTCCTCCAAGCAGGCAACCCGGGTTCAAATCTGACCTGTGGCTCCTTTCCCGCATGTCATTCCCCACTCTCTCCCTCCCCTTTTTTCCGGCTCTGTCCACTGTCCTGTCTCTAGATAGAGGCATGGAAAGCACAAAAATAAATCTTAAAAAATGTTTAAAAAACAAAAAAAAATCATGCCAGTTTTTTTCCTTTCCTTCTCATATTCCTTACATTCTTTAACATTTGAATTTGTATTAAATGAAGGGGATGGTAGCAAGCAAGTAAAGAGATAAAAGACTAATTGAAGGGATGTTTCGTAAAAGAAAATCACTTAATTATGAAAGTACTGAAGAAGAGACTAAATAATTCAACTTCCAGATTTAATGAATATAATGTGCTGTATATTTCTCACCTTACTTTGTTGGATTCTTTAATTCCTTAAAGTTCTCCTGACTTTCTCTTGACTAAAAAAGAAAAGATGCATGAATCATCCGTGTGA
Source organism: Labrus mixtus (assembly GCF_963584025.1). NCBI lineage: Eukaryota > Metazoa > Chordata > Actinopteri > Labriformes > Labridae > Labrus > Labrus mixtus. The sequence continues at coordinate 20,159,698 of NC_083613.1, forward strand.
ATAATCTCTTGTCTACGCATTCATTTTAGCTCACAGTACGGGTGGAGGGGAAGCGAGGTGAGCATGGGAGATGGTGTGTTGGATTCAGGTAAGGCCAGTGACCTCTCTGTGTGTAGCTGGCCTGTCGAACCCATTCAGTGGACTCCTTTCCCACTTCTGCAGCAGCTGGCTTCTAACAGGACACCCATGGTGAGTGAGTGTGTGTTGGTTTGTACGTGTTCAGAATGAGTTTCCCTGCTTCATTGTGTGATTATGTGTTGTTCCAGGTGAGGGTGTCGAGGCCTCGGTCTTACTGTGAAGGCATGGAGCTGGTAGACATGGGGAAGAGCTGGACTGCTTGAAACACAAAGAAAAAACTAAAATGTTCTAACACTGGTGTACTCATTTCGTTTTGGAATTTCAGGCCTCAACAGTTGTTTTGTTGATAAAAAAGCAAACAGTAACTCTATGTGTTTATATTTGTGATGGGTTTTTTTTGTTACATTTTTCAGTGTGTCTAAAATATGTCTTATGTTCAGCCTGACAGGATATACTGCCAAAAAAAGATGAACAACCTGTCTAAATGTCTACGCAATGCTTTAATACACATAAATCTTACTCAGGGCAAGAATAAAAGTATGATATACTTTGCCTTTTTCAATAAGTTCTTGTGTATTTCAACCATAGACTGTAAATAATAATATACAGTCTATGATGTCAACACACTAAGAGTACTAAGGTTAGCAGTTAGCAATAAAGAGTGAATTGTTTAGCACACAACGTAATGCATACAAACATTTGACAGAGAGAAGACTATGTCCCTTAAAGTGCAAAAAAGACAGAAGAAAAAAAGAGGGAGCTAGTCAAAGGGTGATAGTTGATCATTTTAAAAACCTTTCTTGAACTTAAACGGTGAACATAAAGCCATCATCAGCATTAGCTTAGCATAGTGCAAACACTGGAAGCAGTGGGAAAAGTTAGCTTACTCTGTCGGCAAGTGGAAAAAAAACCCTGCTTTCCTGCAACTTTAAAGTTTACTAATTAAAATGTTATATCATGTTGAAGTTCTGTAAATAAAATGTAGTATAAAAAACTGTGATTTCAGGGATGTTGTGTGCTTGACCTTGGCAGATTGTGTTAGTCTTGGACTATTTTGGTCTATTTTTTTTCCTTCTTTTTACAGTCCGAATGGAAACATAGGCTAACAAGCTAATTACTTTATGTTTACCTTAAAGGCACATGGATGATGTCAATCTTTTCAACTGTCTTACTATTCCATTAAGTTGCAGTCAGATGCAGTATTATAAATGTTTTTTATGTGTTTCCATTTATTCAAAGTTGGAAAAGATTTACAGAATAGGGTACACAGCTGTTTTATCCCCAAGAGGGGAAAGATCCTTTGACCCATAATAACAATGCTAACTATGAAAACTATGAAAACTCTTAAAGCAAACATAATGAACATACTTTTAGAATAAGATTGAAAAAAAAACTCTTAGACCTTTAATCTTGTTTTTCCTAAGAATTGAGCAAGCGTATTACCTTTGGGCTGAATTACTCCTTATCCATCCAAAATCTGTTGTGGAAGGCAAAATCGATTATAAGCTCCAGACCTGCATGGGCCCCAAAAGCCCAAGGTATTTGTTTGTGATTGATCAAAAAAAGTTGTTGTACAAGTACACTTTCAACCACAGTGTACTTGTGGACTTGTCAGTGTACTCATACTTAACAAAAATCTCATCCCCATCAGCTACTGCCATTGTAGCACCCAGTCTTCCTGTCATTAAAAAAGGACATATGTCATTATAATGTGAAAGATTTCTGTTAGAATAGCAACAAACCAAAAATGGTCATTAAAACTATTTAATGATGACAAAAACAACAAAGTATCCATCACTATGTCTGAGTCAGTCGCTGTCTTAGGCTTTTTAGGCTGCAGGAACTTCTTCATAGTTCTAAGAACCTTTGGAACCTTCTCTTTTTGATTCATTCCACACCACAGGAACTATGAACTATTTTAGTTCCTAGAACCCAGATTAGAGGAACATGTTTAGCTACTGCTTCACAGTAGGTACCATGGTGGTTTGAATGAAGACAGAAAACAAGTTCCCATGATGTGTAGTTCTCAGGAACTCCCTAGTTCATAGCTCCATTTCAAAAAGGCCCCAGAACAGTTTGGTCCGAAAACACCTATTGTATCCATGCCAAAAAGCAGTAGCTAGCCTAAATTAGAATCAGAAATACTTTATTTAACCTCTGCGGAAAAATTAGGCGCTCTTACGCAGAATATAAAAATAATGGAATTGTGAAATGAAATAACAACTGTTGAAAATTTGTGAATTTGAAATGCAAGTGCAAAACAAATAAAATAGATGGAAATATGACTTATAAGAACTATGAGACAGAAATACAAAATGTGAATCTTATAGGCTATCATACCTATATGGAATATGAACAGATATGTGCATAGAGTGTAATACAGTATTTGGCTGCTCTGTAGTAGTTAGGAAATAAAGATAAATGATAAAAATGCAGAGATATGGGACATTCTCAGCCTTTTGGCGTCATCTGCCTTAAAAACTATGTATACAATGATTAAAAAAAAAAAAAATTAAATCCAAACTAATCTTATTGTCCTTTAGTTTGGGGGAAAAGTATGTTTTCCACCCCATGTGCCTCCTAATCTAACCTTTGTTCGAGCTCTATTTTGCACTGTTACTAATACATTTTCTGCTTCTTAATGTTTAGTTTGCACTTTGGGAATGGTTAATACAAAACTAATTACCTGCCGGGTTGATGTCGCTGGATGACTGCCAGGGCAATACTTAGGCCCCCAACACCATGGAATTACTGGAACATGGATATGTTTATTGATTTTAACTCATCTATATAATATTATGGAGCTCCCTTGCCTTAATCATAATGAATCATGATATATCTTTAAAGGGCAGGTTTAGAAATGTGTATGATAATACATCCTAAAGAGTATTACACATTACTTATTAGGCCACTCCTCTCAAGGTTTTGTATGAAACTCAGCTGGAATGTGATGCCATAAAAGACTGGGGAAGACTGGGAGAGAGTGAAATATTTACGCCGACCTTATATTGCACTCCTATAACTGTCCCTGTCTTGGGAAAAGAATTAAGGCAGTGACTGATTTTAAAAAGACAGGAAGTGTGGCGACTAAAGGAAGAGTGAATGTGTGTTCAAGTGAGATGGAGAGAGACAGAGAGAGAAGTGGAGATAGGAAGAGGGATGATGAGTGAAAAGTGAACAGAAGCTACCTGCTAGCTTCTTCCATATACGGTCTTAGTCAGAGCCGAGAGCCAACCCTGGGAATTTCTCTGACTGTGTGAGTGACCAATGCAGGGAGGGTGTGTGTGTGTGTGTGTGTGTGTGTGTGTGTGTGTGTGAGTGAGTGAGTGAGTGTTTGTGTTGTAAAGCATGAGCGAGTCATACAGGATAGCAAGCTTTTGAAACAGCATGAGTGTGCACAGGAAATATTGAGAAATCTCTCTGTCAGGTCAGGGAGGAGTTAAGTAAATGAGTACAAAGTTTAAAAAATAAACGTTGCTGCTATCCTTTTTATACGAATAAATGGGTGCTGAGAATGACAAAGAACTCAATGTGAAAACAGGCGAATCTAAAAAAACATTTACACACACACACATACTAAACAGCCTGAAACATGGAGATTCATTCATTTCCTCAGACTGGTCACATGACATGTGCAGTGCATTCTTACCCCCATGTGACTCACTCCAATATCTCCTTATATGGACGTCATCCAAAGGAACTCTTAAAGGGATGGTTGTCCTGCCCTGGATCTAAACTTGGTGTGTGTGTGTGTGTGTGTGTGTGTGTGTGTGTGTGTGTGTGTGTGTGTGTGTGTGTGTGTGTTTCAGGTGTTTGTGTGTGTCCAGAGCAGGATAATGCTAGACTGAAAAGCTAATTCCCTGATCAGCCAATTTGCCCCCTCGATGTTGTCCTGAGCTGCTCCATAGCTCCTGACATATGGACGTTTGTGTGCATTTGTAGGTCTGTGTGTGATCACTTCCTGCGTGGATCTGCAGGACTGAAGCACTGTAAACCTTCTTCCTGTCTCTTTTCCTGAGCCTGCTCCCATATATCCTTATTAGGAACACATAGGGCCAGTGAGAATTCCTAGTGTAAGTTTATGAGCCTTTGTCCGGTGCCCTTATTGAGTTAAAAAGCACCCTGACCCACCCACTTTGTCTCTGATCAACATAGAGGATGCAAAAGGTGTTTCCTTATGTGACATATTTGGATGTGTACATGTGCATATGTATAACTGCATATAGATGTGAGTGCTAAATAATAATTTCATAATAGGCCATGCAGAGGCATTAGGACACCAATTATAGGATTGTTTACAGAAATTACTGTTTTATAATATTTTATTGAGGAAAGCGTGGTTAATCTGCTCCCCCCACTCATTTTAACATACCCGAGCTAGTGCTGAGAGATAAGAGATTTACAGCCTCCAGAGTGTTTGCTGTGAACATACCTCAGCTTGACAACTTGTATCAATGTCACCCTCTCTGTATATGTGTGTGGGGGGGTTGTGAGACACTGGTATGCCAGGGCAGACGTGTCAGTCAGGGTGTTAACAGTGCTGTCAGTGACCCTGAGATTGTAACCAACCCCGTGTCCTGGCACCGCTAACCACCACAATCATCTGTCATGACTGAGGGAATGTTGCTTGAAAATGCATTACATCAGTCTTCACTGATATTCAGTTCTGCTGCATTCCTTTGATGTCTCCCACTCAAATAAGATTAACCATGTTTCTGTTTGCTTGTTTTTATGTTCTAGATTTAGATATTCATCTGATGCATAAAGATATAACAGAGGACATGAGAATGGGTGTATTTATCAAATGCTTAACCGGGAAATGTATGGATTATTTGAGGTACTAAATCTATTATTCTAGACGGAATTACTTCACAACATGTTTATTAGCTCACGGTATCAAGAAATTGTACATGAAACCAAATTCCTGAACTTATTTCATACTCAAGACTGATGGGGTTTGCAGCAAGAATGATGTCAATTGATGCAACCCACACTACGGTCATGGTAATGAACGATTAAAAACAACAACATGTGTTTCATTAAACATTGGGCAATCCCAGATTGATTGTATGGATATAGTATATAGGTTAGTTTTCTTGTTGCTTGTTCCCTCTGTCCTGTCAGAGCACAGAGACGTTATCTGCATGCGCCACACCCAGTGGATGCGGCAGAACCAATCAGAAGGCGCCGTGCGGAAAGTTCTCCTTTTATGGAAAGGGGCTGCAGCACGGGCTCCGATAAAGTCCTGCAATTTATTGGCCTCCATTGCAGTCACATCCAGACACTAAACCCTCCCGGAGTGTAGCGCTCAGACACAGTCCTCCTAAGCCGACAACACCTCCCTCACACAGGTAAGAAACATTTGAGTTTTCTGCGTCTTCTGAAGGCATTTCTTTAACCTACGTGAAATGTATTTGCCAGTAAATTGATTGCAATTCACCACTTAAGTGATCTTTGAAGGTTGTCTGCACGATTTGCCTCAAGTTGAAGCAACTCTTGGAAATGCATCTCTTACATTAAGCCCCATCGTTAAATTACAGGTTCAAGCTAAACAAGAATATCTTTTAAGTGTAGCTGTGTGATGATGTGTTTTTTTTTTTTTTCACTGACAGTTAACATAAGGTGTGAAATAACCCGGCAGCCCCCTGTTGTCACCGGTTTCATCAAATCAGACTAAATGTTAAATAGCTTGACCTTCTCGCTTACATGTAAGCATCTGCTTTGGCACGGTGTCCTGGTCTGGTGTCTCAGATTTCTCTCACGAACACGTCAATGACGGATAAATGTTTAAGGACAACCAAACTCCTGGGTATGAATTATAAAGGGTTTATTTGACAAACTAGCGTTGTGTCAGATGTGGGTTTTTTTTTTAAAGTTAACTATGGTTGTCATATTGCCTAGTGGTGCACCTGATGAATGACTTGAAAGGGGGTTAAAGTTAATTCAACTCAACTGTTAAATCCGCGGGTTTAACCGTACGTGAGTGTTGTGGTGGTTGTTAGTTCAGAAACGATGATCCAAACGAAGGGAGTGGCCGGTTGTCTGTCTCAATTGAGGTTTAACGACATGCGGGGCGGCTTCACGGGCCGGGCTGCTTGCCGCCGTCTCTAAGCTGCTCTCACTTTTTCCTTATATGGCCATGGCCAGACTGAGGCAGAAGCTGCCTTTTGTTTCCAAGCTCTGGATTTGGACTGGAACCTGCGCCATCGCGACATCCAGTGTCCAGTCTGAATAATGACATGCCTTAACCCTGTTGATGTGTGCCAGATGTAATGCATTAACTGTGACAGAGCATCTATTCTAAACAGACTCTTCCCTGTCAACCCCACTCCTCTCCTCTCCTCTCGCTTTCCTCACAGAAAATGGAAGACGAAATCGCCGCCCTCGTTGTTGACAATGGATCCGGTATGTGCAAAGCTGGCTTTGCTGGAGACGATGCCCCACGTGCTGTGTTCCCCTCCATCGTTGGACGTCCTAGGCATCAGGTAGGCGACACTTTCCTGTTACTGTTATAAACTTAAATGAACGATTCTTATTAAAATTGTCTTAATGTTAACTGGTTATTTTCTGTCTACTCCCTAGGGTGTGATGGTTGGTATGGGCCAGAAAGACAGCTATGTTGGTGATGAGGCACAGAGCAAAAGAGGAATCCTGACCCTGAAGTACCCCATTGAGCATGGTATCGTCACTAACTGGGACGACATGGAGAAGATCTGGCATCATACCTTCTACAACGAGCTGAGAGTTGCCCCTGAGGAGCACCCAGTCCTGCTCACTGAGGCCCCCCTGAACCCCAAGGCCAACAGGGAAAAGATGACCCAGGTAACGACCACCTTTTGACATTAACTCTGAATCATAAAACCAACTCGGCTCACTCACAGGGCCCTGCAACAGGAACCACTGAGGCATTTTTTTTCTTCTTCTGCTCAATCTGTCAATTTCCTCCTGCTTCATAAATCTCCAGGTTTCCTCTGTCCTGTGCTGATCTTTTCATCTCCTCGGAAGCTCCAGGTTTCTATCTTTTCACAGATGCATCAGGAATGACTTGTTGCAGCATGGTCACTTTTGTTTTGTTTTTTTAAACTAGGCTCTTAGATGCTTCTGCTTTTGGTTTGTTTCAGAGAGTCTAACTACACTGGTTACTGCGTGTTACAAGTGTTCAAACATCTCTCTCAAGTCGCATGATAAAAGTGAAAATTATTGTAATGATTTTTAGTCGACTTTTAATACTCAAAAAATAACTTCCAGCGTGGTGTGTTTTTCTGATTGTATTAATCTTACTATCTTGCGCAAGACTATTTTGATTCACTGTGTTTAAGACTCATCTTTGTTTCTGCTCTCCACAGATCATGTTTGAGACCTTCAACACCCCTGCCATGTATGTGGCCATCCAGGCTGTCCTGTCCCTGTACGCCTCTGGTCGTACCACTGGTATTGTCATGGACTCTGGTGATGGTGTAACCCACACAGTGCCCATCTATGAAGGCTATGCCCTGCCCCATGCCATCCTCAGGTTGGACCTGGCTGGCAGGGACCTCACAGACTACCTCATGAAAATCCTGACCGAGAGGGGTTACAGCTTCACCACCACAGGTTAGCACAAAAATGCTAGTTGACAAGAAAGTTTCATTTTAAAACTAGGGGGAAACCATGGCTAAAATGTTTTCTTCCTCTGCAGCTGAGCGTGAGATCGTGCGTGACATCAAGGAGAAGCTGTGTTACGTTGCACTCGACTTTGAGCAGGAAATGGGCACTGCTGCTTCCTCTTCCTCCCTGGAGAAGAGCTACGAGCTGCCCGACGGACAGGTCATCACCATTGGAAATGAGAGGTTCCGTTGCCCCGAGGCTCTCTTCCAGCCCTCTTTCCTTGGTAAGTTAAGTCAGGGACACCTACATTTTTAAAGTTGGAAGTATAAAGCTTATTGCAGCAAGGCGAGCGTCCCAAACAATAACTTTCACGCCCTCCTTGTACAGGTATGGAATCTTGTGGCATCCATGAAACCACTTTCAACAGCATCATGAAGTGTGATGTGGATATCCGTAAGGACCTGTACGCCAACACTGTGCTGTCTGGTGGTACCACCATGTACCCTGGCATCGCTGACCGTATGCAGAAGGAAATCACAGCCCTGGCACCCACCACCATGAAGATCAAGGTATAACTTGGCTCATTATTCACTCATATTTCCTTGAGGCATTGATGCAAAAAATGTTTTCTAAAGATCTTTGTCTACTGCCACCTGGTGGAGAAAACATTTTAATGCAGGATTCAATCTCTCTAGCTAGTCTATTTCGTTAACACATAGTATGAGACTTAAAAAAATGTTCCCCCCTTTTTGCTCCCATTAGATCATTGCTCCCCCGGAGAGGAAGTACTCTGTATGGATTGGAGGCTCCATCCTGGCCTCCCTCTCCACCTTCCAGCAGATGTGGATCAGCAAGCAGGAGTACGATGAGTCCGGCCCCAGCATTGTCCACAGGAAGTGCTTCTAAACAGACTGTCTGTCCCCTCTCCCTAAACACACACTGCTACAAACCCAAACGACTGGCTCTGCATACATGCCTACACCAACACACTGGTGTATGCTGAGCCCAGAACACCTCTTCCCATTTTCCCTCATCACTATGGCTATGGCACCATGCCCCCTGATGGGGAGAAACTCTGCAGGAGGTACAGAGCATCCAAGGCGGTGTGAATGTGAGGAACATGATGTCCATTGTCGTGTTTGTGTAGGTCATTCCAGATGTGTTTGTTCACCACCTTATTTGCCTCTATGAAGGTTTATTCTCTGGTGGGCCCACTGCCCAACAGACCTGTAGTATTGCTTAATATGTAAATTATGTAACCTGAAACTTGTTTTTTTTTTTTTTTGTACTATCAGCCTTAAATGATACTTGGTCCAGTTTGTTTTTGTCATTATGCAAAAAGACAAAGCTTCTACCTTGTATGGGGGTACACGAAGGTTTATGCATGAGGCTTCCAGCCTCTGGTGTACACAACAACCCAATAAAGCGCACATGTCTGAGATTCCAGTCTGTCTACTTAGTCTTCATTCAGCTTGGATCACAAATATTTAATGTAACATGGTGTATTCAAAATGTGAAAAATAACCTTTGGGTTAATGACAGGCTGAAAACTTAATATGGCATTGTACAAGAAACTGCAGGGGTCAATAGACGGTAAACATTTTTATGCTATATGTAGGTTGGTGGTCATAATACATGAATTATATACAGAACATACATCTTGCTTAATACTGTAGTATTTATTAACAAAGGTATACTTGCACATACAAGGATGACTTTGGTAAACCTCTCTATGTAAATAAACTATACCTTTAAATATCAACACAAAAAGCCTAATATGTACAAAACTTAAATGATAATAGTGCAGTGGTGAGGAGTGCAACAGCTGCTGAAAAGAACATGTAATTATGTACAGTGACAGATGGGTTAATTTAATATTAAGCAGTATGCATACATTGATATCAGAGGATAATACAATATTTACATGATGACCATAAAATTATCTTTAATCTCATGTACATTTACTGTGCATGTTTCATAGTTCATTAAGTTAACTATGAAGTGGTGATATCCGGTAACCGTAGTGGATGTTTTGGGGTTATAAACTGTATATGCAGGATTTGGCAGGAGTAGCCTGAGAAGTATATACTGTGTATATAAGTATAAACAATTAAAATTTCCATCACAGGTCGTCTTTCGTTTTAAGGTATATGTTCACACATAGGCTAATATGTACTTTAGTATTGGAGTTAACACAATGTAAAAAAATAAATAACTAGTTTTTAATGTTTTGCTAATGCCCGATATGTTGGTATAATAGATTCACTGACAGAATAAGTTGAAATAAATATTACATATTAATAAAATAAAGCTTAATTCAATAGGACTGTATTATTGTATTTTTTTGGTTATCTGAGCTTTGCCTGTTATATACACTAAAATGTTTTATTCTTTTTTAAAGGACTTTAAAAAGAACAGAATCACAGGTTGAAATGATATTATATAATTATATTTTATATTAAGAATTAAAACTCAAAGTTTACAACCTCTTATACCTCTTCCACCACTTACGTAAACCATAAATCCTTTAGTACCGAACATTTTATTTTTAAGTAAAATGTAAGCTTTTTTTCACACCATATTATTATATTTTTAAAACCTGAACACTATATCCTCTACATGATGCCTATATTATGTTTATGTCGTGTTTTTAAATCTATGCTATGAAAACAAACATCACTATCTTAGAAAAAGTGATGTGGTGAAATCCTTAGAGGAAGATGGTTTAAATGTGATTGACTATGAGTCAATGAATGGAATGATAAAACTTAAATGGAGAGATGTGAATTTTTAGTTTCTAAACTTCCCAGTTATCAAAGTCTCTTCAGCAAGTCCTCCTTTACTGGAAACTGGCCTATAAACACAATTTAATCCCACACAATTGCTCGATATGGAATAATAGATGTGTTTTGTTTAAACAAAAGTCTTTATGTTATCGTGATTGGGTGGAGAGAGGTATTTGGCCCATTTTACGTATAATGGATCCAGGAGGGAATCTTCTCAAATACAATGATTTCATTTTCAATATTGAATGTACAGAAACACAATATTCAACAGTTATTAAGGCAGTTCCTCAAGCAATCATAAATATGGTGAAAGGCCCATTAACATATGACAGGATACTACCAAGGTTGCCTTCACAATAAAAAGTACTGAGTCCGCACACCAGATGCTGCTCCAATTAAATTGAATTAATGTTTAGGGCCCTCGCCCTTCATCAGACATGATTTTACCAAAAGCAAAATAAACACATTTTCAGATAATACAATGAAATTTACCCTTAGAATTAGAAATTTCTAAGAAACAAAAATCTTTTTGGGGTTCATTTTAAAATTGGGTATCGGCAAAAGACTTCAAATCCCCAAATTTAGAATATATTAAGATCAAATTTGGCATTTTAATGAAGGATAGAAAAAGGGGAAAAAAGTATAATAATGTAATTATTTTGGCCAAACCATACATAAATGTAGATTTTCAAAAGTCAATTTCCATGAATTACTTAAAATAAAATGAAAAATAATTTAAAAATATTAGAATTAAACAAGCTTCAGAAATAAACCAAAGTTTAAAGATTTGTATTCCAGATTAGACCTGTGATTTTGATTTTTATATATTTTTATTTTTATTTTGATAGGCTTTGTTGTGATTTGTTCATCAAGTCATGCTTGGCCTGTAATATATACTATTTTATAAATGTAACAGCCAGTATTTTAACTACAAATAAAGATGAAAAAAATATTTTATGCTTTGAAAAAAATTACCGACAGGAAGTTTGTCCGTCACAGAATGACATCCGTCAGTGTGCAGCAGCAAATCCGGTCCGTCCTGTCAACGTCTGGCTGTTCGACCGGCTGCAGTTCAGTGTAAAACGTGTTTAAGGAGAAAATGCGGCTCCGGCTGGATGAACATTTAAAATATTGTAGGTCATGAGTTGAGGGGTGGGGGAGAGATTTCAGAGGACATGGATCGACAAATTGAACAGGTGTGTTGACCGACAAACTACGACCACACATTAATAGTTTTTAACTTGCAGTTTATGGTTAGTAGCGGCAGCGCCCAACAAGAACTTGCTATTGTTAATGATTGGTTAGATGAGACGAAACATCTGCCAAATGTAAATATATATTTATTTTTAACAAAGTATTTTATTGCGCAGAGACGTTGGGAAGTTGTGTTTTGTGTCTCCTTTTTCATACGTGTGCTCAAATGAAGTTCTATGTCTGCCCATCAGCAGAAATCCTGTGTGGCCTTAATGAGAGGATTCAGCGGGTACTCCTTAATCTGTAACTAAGGTTACCACACTAATGCAAAGTTTCTTGTATTTGGAATCCAAATCTTGACACAATCAGTTTTACTTGAGTACTTCACTGAATATGTGTTTCCAACATTTTTGCTATACATGAAGCTGCCACCCAACTAAACACATTTTATACTTAATTTTCCCAAATACTGTTGTACATAAAATGTTCCCCCACCGCTAAAGAGAAAGCGAGTATACATCATTCAGTACTGCCATTAAGTTGTCTTATTGATTAACTAAAAACTATGACAAAAATATGATGTGCACATTTATATCATCGTTTAAAAAAATGATGATATGCCCAGCCATAATATAGTCATTATAAAAGCTCTTCACCTCACCATGACAGTGTTTGCTCTCTGTCCCAGGCTGTACGCGACGAGGACACAATGTCTTCCAGCTCAGTGGGAATGTCCGATTTGTCCGATGAGATCCTGCTGTGCATCCTCCGCCATGTTCCAGTGTGTGACCTGATGGTGAATGTGGCAAATGTCTGCCACAAGTTACACACACTGTGCCATGATAAGACCCTGCTCACTAGCGTCAGCCTGTCTGAGGAGTATCAGGTAACAACAACTTTGACCTTTTATTTAACTTTTGAGTTACAGTGAGGATCTCTTCCACAGTTTACTATTAATATTTCAAGTGTGTGTCGGACTATCTGTATCCTTTACAAAAAAAACAACAACTTAAAAACACAGTCAACACACACATTATAAACTTTATTTTTTTTACTCCCTTCAGGCTGATGATCTGATGGTTCGGCAAATATTGAAACAGCTGTCCAATCAAGTGCAGTCTCTCAGCCTGAACGGTTGCTACTGGCTGTCTGGTTCTACAATGGAGCTTCTTGCTCGCTGCAGAGGAGTGACGCACCTTGATGTCACCGGCTGTCGCATTACTTCCCTTCGTCTCTCCCGTCTCCTCTCCTCCCTCTCTCTCCTCAGATCACTTGCCTTTGATGTGACACCGGGCTTTAACTCTGCTCAGCTCAGTTCAGAAGCAGTGGATTCCCTGAGCCGCCTGTTGGAGCTCAGACAGACACTGTTGACTCCAAGTTACGGTGTGGTGCCATGCTGCGCCCAGCTCCGCAAGTGAGAATTCATCAGATTACCAAGGTTTCACATGACAACTCAGGTCACATCAAAGGGTGTCTATGCTTTATTAATATTCTTATAGCATCCTTTGCATTATCTAACGTGTAGTGTCGATAGAAATTCTTGATTCATGTTGGAGCTGAACTAAGAAAGATCATTTGGCACCAAACTAACATGCCAGTTATAGTAACATTGGATATATAGCCCCAAGTACACCTCAGGCTGATGTGAGTACCCTCAGTTTGTCAGGTATTAGGTAATCAGTTTAGTATTAAAGGACAGAGTATTTGCACAATGTCAACTCTGTCATGCAAAATTGTATTAAAAAATTTCAATCTGTGTTCACTTCTCACAGCAAACCACTGACTGACATGAAAAATTGTCACCCTCCCCCCCCCAAAAAAAAAACCACACTGACACATGGCACCGTTTAACATATGAAGATAATAAACGTCCATCTGATCTAATATTATAGTTGAACAACACAACGATGCCACTTCTCATTTTAGACAATTGCGCTCACATCACTCCTGTGTCTCTCTAAGGACTGAGTTTTTTTTCATAACTTTTTTGCTGCTACATTGTTAAATGTGTGTGTTTGTCTCTGCACCGCAGGCTGATGCTGCAGTTTGACATCCCCGATGTGACCAGAGAGGGTATCGGGGTTTGCTGTCAGTTGATGGTGGGTCAGAGCAGTGTGCCACATTATCAGCAGCTGGAGGAGTTCACAGCCAGACTGGCTCCCGGAGAGGTGACTTTGCTAGTGTACATAATTATGAAATGTGTTTATATAAATCTGCAAAACTCTAGTACTATGCAGTTTGTAGTTATCTGTGTGTTGATGTCTTTAGGTAAACCAGACCTTGCTGCTGCTGTATCTAGCTGTATTCAGTGTCCACGTCCCAAAGCGTCTAAGAGTTTTCCTGGTGTCCATTCCTGGGCCGAACCCTGCTCACTGGCCTGCCGCTCCCTCGCTGGCCCAGAGTTTGGGTCTACGCGGTGACCTGGAGGCCCTGCAGCTCCCTCGTTCCTGGTTGGACTCCTTGTCCCTGAAGCGAGCCCTCGAGGGAAACAGTCCTAAACACCTCAGCTTCAGCCGCTGCCCTGCACTGTGGCCTCAGGTGTTCCTGTCACTGTTGGAGGGCGGAGTCAAAGATGCCACTCAGCTGATCAGCCTGAACCTCAGCGGGATCAATCAGGTCCTCTACTCAGAGTGCAGGAGTGCTGATGATCAGCTGGTTCCTGGGACAATGAGCAGGCTGGCAGTTGGCTGTTCCAACATTAAACACTTGAACCTGATGCACACACATTATCACCATGAAAACTCACCGGGACTTTCTGCAGAAACACACCTGTGTGCTAGCTTGGCCAAATTCCGACACCTTCACTCTCTCACCCTACCTGTCTGCGCTCTGTCAGACGGTTTAAACACACATCAGATCTCTGCAAACAACACGTCTCCCTCTGCTCTATTCCTGGGGTTAAAGAAGACTCCTCGCGTTGGGCTCCAGAACTACAAACCTGATTCGGACTCTTCTCTGTCGAGAGACAGTACCTCAGGGCTCTGTCAGCTCCTAGCTGGCTGCCATGTTTTACAGACATTGGAGCTTATTGGTCCGGGTTTTATCTCTGCGATGCCTCGGCTTGAGCCCTGCTCTCGTGTCAGCGTGGAGCCTCGTGGTATGTGTGCATGGGCGCGAGGGATTGGAGACTCACACTTAGCTGCACTTGAAGCTTTGCCTCGATTACGCCGCCTGACTCTGGCAGGGCTTCCTGGGGTCCTTAGGGGGACAGGGTTGGTTCAGCTGACCACACAGTGCAAAGACTTACGTGTATTATCACTTGCCAATATTGGATCATTAAAAACCATGAACTACAACTCAGCCTTGCTTGAAACACTCAAACAGTGCACGCAGCTCCAAGAACTCAGGTTAGAGGATGTTTTGTGTACCCTTCATTCACTGTACTATCTGACTTTTGTTATTATTATTAATCCAACTATTATTTCTCAATGTGTTTTTTTTTTTTTTTTAAACCTCTCTTCTGTAAATTTAGATTGATTAGGTTGTATAGTTTTCTGATAATTATGTTTACACTCAAACATACAAACCATTTTTTTTACATAATTTATTACCTTCACAATAAGTTCACACCTTTTACTCAGCCTGTTACTTATTAATTGAACTTTGTGTGTCTGTGTTTTTTTAGGTTAGAGCAGCCCTATCTGAATGCCAACGCCTCGTTCTTTGAGGCTCTGTCTTGCTGCCCACATCTGCAGCGTCTCTGCCTCATCTCACGCAGTGGAACCTTTGACCCAGTGGCCACAGAAGCCTTCATGGAGCGATGCTGCCATGTCATCATGTGCCACATGTTCATGGGTGGCACCTTAGTGGCTTGTCGCACTCTGCAGAAAACGCTGCTGGACAGGTTAGTACTTGAATGTGTAACGACGAAATTGTACATAAAAAAATGTCACTGCTATAGAAATATGAAAGCCACCCAATCTATCGTTTTGTTTTTTGTTAGATTTTCGTTTGCACGCTCTGCCCTGAGTGTGGTCATCTATCCGTTACATCATGAAGACCTGCCTTCAGTCATCAGAGATATCCCACTTACCCTGCTGGACCGGATAACTTTGTTCCAGAGCCATGTGGCCCAACCACCACATTTATCACCGTTGTGACATCAGCAGAAAGCTTCACTGTGTTTGGTGCTCAACAGCTGAGGTGCTTTTATTTTGGTGTGTTGAAAATAAAGTTTGCAAATGAGGAAAAAAAAGTTAATCATTTGTAGAAGGATTTCTTATTGTTTTAGTAGATGCATCAACAACTATTCAGGCTGCCTCACAACAACACATCAACCATGATTGTTTACATTTGCCGTATATGTCAGATTAATTATGTTCCTCAGAGGGATTTTTTTCAAGTCATTGGTCCAGGTCATTTCTCATTCAGTGCCATTTGCCTTTAATTGTAGCATCTCAGTCAATGTTCATTTCACTAATATACACATCTGCTATCTAAAGAAGTGCCAATAATATAAAGGGATGTATTTGTTCATAAACCTTGTAAAAGAGAACTAAATAATGTTGTAATAAACTCCATGTCAATGATTTTAATTCTTGTCTATGTAGCCTTTTTTCCTTTTAGGTAAGATGTCTTTATAAATCATAGTAATATAATATCTGTGGTGTTTCTCAGTATATAGAGTTTTGTGAAATAAGGTTGAATAAAGAGAAGTTCACATAATCACTTTTTGCTGTCAAGAAGATTGATACGAGTCATATCTGTGATTTCAAATGATACAACTCACATTACAACTTGTGGTATTATTACTCTTAGATAAAGCATCTCCACTATTTTCATGACGGAACAAGGCAAGCTTTCTCCCAAATCTCCAGATTTAAGAATCAGTCTTTTTCAACAGACAGCTACTATGTGGTCATTTTTTTTCTGTCAATTTGTTTTGAAGTTTTAATAATTTTCAGGAAAGGATACCATTTACATTTTAGTCCTATTTCGGTTATTAATCCTGTGTGAAAGTAAGTTGTACAGCATATTTTTACATGTGTTTTAGGACACACACAAAATTAATATTCAACACATGTTGAAGGTTGTTAATAAATGAACTACAATAAAGTCATTCTCAATCATCTCCTGAATTTTGGAGCCCCCTGCTGAGAAAAAATGGACACTTTGTTAAAGGAATGACCTCTAATTGTTCTCAGTTTTACTTTCCAAAGTTAAATTTGCACACTGATATCCAGTACCTGGAGTTATTTATCGCTGAGATCATTTTACCTTCAATTTGGATTAATTTAGAGATTTAATTTGCAGATTTCAGATACAATATGGAGTTTCTTCAGTTGGATAACACTAGATAAATTCCTCTTAACGCGAATACTCCTCAGTTCATCCCAAGTAAAAAACCATAGGTAAAAAAAAATCACAATTCTCTTTTGTAAGCAGATGAGGGCAGTAATGTCCCAAGTACTGACATAGGCAGGCATGCTAATCGATCCTTGATGTAGTCGATCAGAATGGGACGCCGTATCCAGAATAAACGTCAAGAAAGGGGTTTTCGAAAATTCATGTAACTCGGAAATAAAGAGTGATATGCTTTCAATCAATACGGTCTTAGTTTATTTCGTGGACAAAAGCGACAGACTTGGAGATTCCATGTTATTGTTCGATATCTATTGATACGGTCTTGGCTGGTCTCAGTGTCATTGAAACATGGTGGAGGCCCACATGACTGCACCAAGTGAGTTTCCATCTATACTTTGATGAACAGCCTAGTTTGCTGCAAAACTTAAGAAGTCGTGTTGACAAGTATCTGCTTGACATACTTTTGCTGACAATGTTGACGTCCGTCTCCTGTTCGTGTGTGCGAAACGGGAGGAAGGTCTCGGTCCCTGTAGCTAAGTTTTCCCTTTTGTCAATGGTTAAAAACTCACAAGGAACACTAAATCCGACCGGGGTGCAGGATCTCTCACGACGTCTGTCACCCAGCGTCCTCAAATCGGCTCACTTAAAGCTGCCAAGCGGACTAACCACCAGATCCGTGTTCCTATCGGCCGCTTGCCACGGGGGTGCTGACTCTCTGGTTGACCCCGAAAGCGACCCATCAGACCGGAGGGGCTTCGGCTCCCTGTCTGCGGACATATCCTCCAGGAGGTTGTTCAAGAAAAGCAACCCAGAAATCAGGGATCTGCGACAAAACGACGGAGATGACGAGGAAGAGGAGCCGGAGAGACCTCGCAGGAGGCCCGTGGCGATAAACACACCGTACTGGTACTTTTTAAAGTGCAAGAAGCTGATCAAAGAGAACAAGGTTAGTCCACTTGAATCTCCCCTCTTACATCCTTCGCCTCTTGGTTGTGTCAAACCTCGTGTGTCCTTGTCTCTTCCAGCTGCAGGAGGCCCTGGATGTGTTCAACAGAGACATGCTGCAGGAGGAGAGGCTGCAGCCTGAGGAGTTTAACTACACGGTCCTCATGGGAGGCTGTGGTCGAGCTGGGCTGCTCAAGAAGACCTTCAAACTTTACAACGATGTACGGATTCTTCTTTTATACACCTTGTCACTGTTCCACTTGTTCCAATAATGTTTTGTTTACGTGTCAAGTGTTATTCCTGACCTCAGCGTGAGGGAAAAAACTGGCCCAAAACTGAAGTGCATGTAAATAACTAGAGGAATCAGATGTGTTGCTTGACTGTATTACGTTTAGCCCAGATGCACTTCATGAAATATCCTGTGTGTAATAATGTCTGTGTGTCTTCTAGATGAAGAAACGAGGTCTTGAAGCGACAGACGCTGCCTACACTGCACTGTTCAATGCCTGTGCTGAGTCGCCATCCAAACAGGCCGGCCTCCAGCAGGCGCTGAAGTTGGAGCAAGAGCTCCGGCGAAAAAACTATCCCCTCAGCACCATAACGTACCATGCCCTCCTCAAGACGCACGCCGTCACCAACCACCTCCAAGCCTGCATTCACACGATCAAGGTGCGGCAGTGGGCAGACATTTTCAGCACAGTCGGTCTTCTGATTTGTTTTTGTGTTCCGAAGTGAGCGTGTATATATATATATTTTTTTTTGCAGGAGATGCTGCAGAATGGCCACGTGGTGACTCAGGAGACTTTTCACTACCTGCTGATGGGCTGTTTGAAGGACAAAGAGGCAGGATTCAGACTTGCTTTACAGGTGCATACATGATGTAGACACAGATGTATTTACAGAGAAAAATGACACTTCATTCAGAGATTTCAGGTCAGAGATAAAAAAAAAAAAATAAAAAAAAGGCTATCACTTCAATATGTGAAATTATATGGATTTGGCTAATCAAAACCAAATATACATTCGATCCTATGCCGGGACTCGTCCTCCGACAATAATACGTCACGCTATATATTAAAACAGCATCTGAAATTTCTGAATGAAATCCTACATTGTGACCTGCTAATTTGATCCACATTTTCAAACTAACCTTGAAAAACAAGCATTATGTGTCGTGACCAATTTTAACAAACCCAATGTTGTTTAGAAAAGTCACTTGAGGGATGAATGTGGAAGCTTTCGGACGCGTGCTTTAGCTCGAAGAAATTAACACAGTCCATTGATGATTTGATTTGGATATTTCAATCCATTTATTTTTAAACACTTCTTATCAAATGAAGGAAAATATGACGAACCACTACGTCTATAAATAAAACAAACAAATCCGCGTTGGATGCGTTTAACTCCGACAGGCTGACACGGTAAAAAAAAACTGTTTGCCTCCATCCAATCACCTGTCCCACCTCACCTGGAGCCTTGCTTTAACCACAGCATCCGCCCAGGCTACACACACAACCACAAGGAAAATAGCATAACACAAAACAAACACCTCATTTGGCTCCAACATTATGGAAAATATGCACAATATAAATAAAATGTTGTGCTATGAGCCTCCTGCCGTAACAGACGGGTGACGTCATTCAGTTGCTTTATGTTTGATGTACCTGCAACTTCACGGACAAGCTTTTGCCCTTTTTTTAAATAGTTATAACAGTGATTTGTAGTCTGTGACACGGATTGCTCAAAGACTTTAAACTCACACTGTGAAACATTTAAGCTCATTTCTGTGAAGCCTGTGTGTTGGCAGGAATCTGGCTGTATAATATATGTTAAAAAAAAAACACAGGGGTTACACAGAGTCAGTATATTGTTGTTTTAATTGTAATGATGTTAGCAGGGCCATACTGTGTTGTTTTTATTTTTTCAAAAATTGAATTTTAGAAAATAAGTCGTTTTATATTGAAACATCATCATTTGCACCAAATCTGAGCAAAAGGTTGATTGTTCCAAGAAATCAGAACAGCCAGACCTGCAAATGTATTGATCAGTCTCTCAGACATCCAACAGCATGGATCTACTTTTTTAAAGGTGTTATAAATTGAATTAATATTTAACTATATGAGCAAAAAAAAAAGTGAATTATTTTAAATGCAATGAAGGGTCGATCCAGTATCACAGTTCATAATATCGCAAAGATCTAGTGAAGTGTATTAATGTTTTCTGACATGCCTTCCTGTGTTAATATAATCTCACAGTCATAAGTTTCATCACTTCTTTTTCTTGTTTGTTTCAGGTTTGGCGGCAGATGCTAAGGTCAGGGATTCATCCAGACTCAAAAAACTATAACCTGCTCTTACGTACTGCAAGGGATTGTGGGATTGGCAATCAGGCCCTGGCCAGTCGTGTGCTGCTGAGTCCTGACCTGAAATATGAGGGGGAAGGTGTGTCACATGTAAAGTCCGATAGTAGATACAAGAATCTGATAGACATTGAATTTCTGGAGAGGCAGTTGTTCATCCAGCCTGAGCCACTCAGTGACGCTCTGCAGAACAGCAGATACAGCGAGGAGCCGGAGTCCTACAGAGGCGAAGGCTCAACCCAGTTGGTACCAGTCAGACAAACTATCTCCCTGCCTGTTGACTCAGCAGCTGATTCTTCTTCAGCCCCAAATCTACTGGATGTTTTTGAGGGTAAAAGGGGCTGCGTGGTTTCCCTCTGCACTGTGGGCAAAGTAGCTGATCGGCTTGCCCTCATCGGAGGAGCTGAAGGTTTCCTGGAGAAGATGGAAGCTAACAGGCTCAGTCCGGACATCAGGACTCTGACCCTGCTGGCCGACACGATGGAGCCGGGCTTCACGTCTCTGCAGACGCTGCTGAAGGTCGCCAAGCAGCACAAAGTGAAGCTTGATGTAGCATTTTTTAACTCTGTGATTCGCAGAGCTGCCAGAGCTGGTGACCTGGAGGGGGCAAAGGTACACAAAGACACTCTCTGTAATTAGTGGTGTGTTTTTTTTTTTCAAGATTTTTGAACTTTAAATCTCAAAGATCACATTTTATTGAGCCGTACATAAACTCTCAGAGCATGAGGGACACAGTGTGGAAAGATGTTTTTTTAATGTAGATTTTAATGCTCTGATCACCACAGAACACATTATAACTTGGGTCAATTAAACCAAATCTTTCTTCTCGTACTAATAGTTAAGTGAAAACAAATTGGTTTATTGAATCGACCAATTAAGTCTGAGTGCAGAAAGGTAACGCATTTCCCTCTTCTTTCCAGGATGTGTTGAGTGTGATGCGACAGCGCCATGTAAACGTGGACGTGCAGACATTTGGAAGCCTTGCATTGGGCTGTGAGCGAGAGAAGGATGCTCTGCAGCTGCTGAAAACCATGGAGGTAATACAACTGAGATCTTTATTTGTGAAAACAAGGACAGACATTCTGTTTTTCTGTTTGTTGTCTGCTTGTCAGCCGCTTTTTCCAATTTTCATTGTCTTTCTATATAATCAGATATAGGAAGTTAAAAACAGTACCAAGAGTCCTGAGAAATACTAGTATGTAATTTGGAGCGGCAATGGTACAAGTATAAGTTCTTTATATGACTTGAGTGGTATTTTTTTCATCTTCACACTTGTTTTTGTTTTTTTGCAGGAGGCGGGACTAAATCCAAATGTCCACGTGTTCTCTGCTCTAATTGGCATAGCAACCCGAAAACTGGATTACATCTACCTGAAAACAATCCTCAAAAGTATGAGCAGGATGAAGGTGTGGCCAAACGAGGTCATCATCAGACAGCTGGAGTTTGCCTCACAGTATCCACCCAACTATAACCAGGTAAGCTCCGGTCTTCAGCTGGTGTTTCAGCCGGTCAGTACATTTCTCATGGTGAATCTATCAGTCACTGTGTCGATTGTCATCATAACAAAAAGACACAATAACTTTGTTGGAGCTAAAGACAATAAGACTAATAGGAAAGACATTCCACGTCCTGCAAAAGGTTTAAAATCAGCTGATTGAAGACACTAACTATGCATTTATCTCTGACTTTAAATTTACTTTTGTTTAATGTTTTTAAAATAAAACAATACAAAAAGAACATTTTAAAACCGTGTGGCTTAGGATTTAGTTCATTAATCTGAAGATTCAAATGTTGTTTTGCATCTGCTCTTTATCTTCCCTTTTCACAGTACAAGTCCAGAAACAACTACCTGATCCAAATCGATGGATTCCGTGGTTTCTACCAGAACTGGCTGAGATACATGCCTGCTAATAGCGCTGATGATGAGCAGGCAGAGCTGCACACGGAGATGGACGCTGCAGAAGGTGAAGGCAAACTGACCGAGAGCCAAAGAAAACAAGAGAAGAAAGCAGCAGCGAGGAGATTTAACCCTCGTAAAAAGGACAGGATGAGCAGCACTGCTCTGTAAGAGCACTCCTGAATAAAACCCATATTCTTCATCTCACTTTCAGTCGGTCTGTTTTGAATAAGCTGTGTAGACAACAAGCGCCTCTTGGTCAACGTGATACACAGGGACCCTCTTCCAGACATTTGTAGGAATATGGATGATTTTGTAACATGTATTTAAAATAAATTTCAAGTGTCAGTAAATGATTGATGAGACAGTCAACCTCTTCTTTGTGTTCTATTGAATCATATTGTGTTATTTACATTGTGATGGTTTAAGAAACTTGCAGTGAACTGTAGCTTTGACTGCTTGCTTTAGTGTTGCAGTGCACCCTGCACAGTCAACGGAAACATGCCCTTTTTTTCCCTGGTGATTCATAAAAATGTTTGAGAAGAGATAGCGATTCAAATATATTTATGAACGCTGTGTTACTAACACCAATCGAAAAATCTACCATGACAGTAAGCTTTGAGAAAATGTTTTCTTATTTTTGATGGATGGAATATTATTTTTTTTACGTCACTTGCCAAGTCATTTTACATACTGTATGTGCAAGTCATGAATTTTTCAACATGAAAATAAATTTCACATTGCTTAATGTGATAACAACAATTATTGAGCTAAATAGAGTCTTCGTTGTGCATGCAAATTTGACTTAGAGCAGTCTCACAGCAGCACAACTTACAACAAAAAATTGAGTGTCTACATTTTTATTCTATGGCTTTTTTTTCAAATATTAATTCAATATTATTTTCAAATATATTTTTAAATATTAATTTAGTATGTATTTACAGTCTACGGTATTTACAGTCGGCGCAACACCCTCCAGTACGTTGGGTGGCAGTAATACAACCACTCGTTGGTTTGCAAACCGTTTAAACCACCAACAAAGAAGAAACGAGACGTCACATCCGGAGTCGTTTGAGTGAGTCGTGCGCCAAAAGAAAAAGTTATTTTGTCTGAACAGCGAAGGTAAGAAAAATGTCACTTTACTATTGAAACTTTTTTTAATTGATTAAAATTATCATAGTTTGTAGTAAACATTAACGAATGAAAAGCGTTTCATCTTTTAATGTTGACACAAAACGCGACTGTTTGTATTTCCGCTTATTTAGCTGACTTTCACTTTCGGGCATCAGAAAAGTTAACATTACCTCATTCTTAAAAAGTAAGAAAACATTTAGTTTGGTCAGGACTGTAAAGCAAAGTTAAAGCTACAGGATGATGCAGCTACTTCGTAACTAATACACTTAGTCTAGGAAAGTTGTTTTATTTATTTTATCACAACAAATGAGATAATTTATGGAACAGCTGTAGTGGAGAAATGAAAACATGTAAAACAGGAAAGTTGAAACAAAATATGAAGAATAACATATCTAACAAGATACATACTTGAAGAGTGAGAGAAAAAATGAATCAATATAAGTTGTAATGTCTGTACCGTCTACAGATTAATGTGTGTAATACATTATATTTGTTGCTTTTGTTACTAGATATCTGTGTTCTTTGACTTTACATTCAGTTCAGTTTAGTTTAGTTTAGATGTTTATTGCCATTTGCACAGGTACAGGACAGTACAGGTACATTGGAATTCTTGTGCATTTCTCCCTGAGTCAGCTTCTACAAAAAAGTTAAAATTATATATAAAATAGAATAGCATTGTAAGAAAAAAAGAACGAGTACAAAAAAGTAAAAATAAACAAGTTGTATTAACAGCTAAGCAAAGATATAATACAAAAGAATAATAACAAGGGGAACACTGTACAATGAAATGAAAATATAAACATGTTTTCTTACTGCACTTATTATCTCTTATTGCACCTGAGGTTATTATTATTATTATTATTATTATTATTTTACATTTGTAACTTGGGTCTTAGATAAACTTATACAGCTAATAGAAAAAAGGTGTAGGACTGGATATGTTTTTGTTTTACTTCATCCCATATCCTTTCCGATGGACTAGTTAAGAAAAATCGAGCCTCTACAGAAAGTATGCTCTTATTGTTCTTTGCTTTGTTTGTTATATATATATCTATATATATATGTGAGAAGTTCTGTTTATTTGATGGATTGCCCCTTGAGATGAACCGTCTCGTTTTCGAGGGTGTCCAACACAAAAACAAAAACACAACATTACAGTGTGATACAGACAGTCAAGCACAAAATACACACATAAACATAAAGGCTCTCAAACACCCATCCGCCCACCTATCCCTCCCGCTAAGCCACAGCACCCACACAAAGTCATCAGAGGTAGACGCACATAGTGACATATGCAATCAAGATATCAGAGGGGTAAGAAGACGTTACCATTAGAAGCAGCAACATGGTTTTGTGAGAAAAGGTAGAAGTGATGTCTTAAAAATGTGTAGTGAATTTATTGTTCTGATGTTTATAGGTAGATTGTTCCAGTCAGAGGGAGCTTTGTAGTTATATATATAATTTATTACTTATATATTAGTGTGTAATAAATGAATGAAATGAAATTAAAATTTTAATACATTTGTTTTACCTAAATCTAGTTTTCTACCACACTACAAACAAACCAGCAAAGCAAGATTAACACAAGTACAAAACTTGAAAGGTGTGTCCTCCTGTGCCTTTACTCATTAATAAACAGAGTCTTAAAAACTTTCACTGGATGACCAAGATAAATACCATGTTTGCCATTCTTTCCACTTTCTTTGCTAGATATTTCTGATGTGTACGACAGTGGACAACGGAGAAATAATCATCCTCAGTGATGATGAGGATGATAAAGAAGACTGCGACAAATCATGCAACGAACCCTCAGTTCTTATTGTGGAGGCGGAAGATGTGAAGATAAACGGTAACATGTATTAGCATTACACACCAGCTTGTTAATGAATGTTAATGTTACAGATTGTTGACCGCTGGGCTTCCTCTGTGTTTCAGACTGTGATTTACCCCCCAGTGCTCTGGATGAAGACCTGGTTGTTACCTTCTCCCGCCGTGCAGAGGTGCTGCCTCATGCACGATACGACTGTCCAGTACATCCGTTCTTGTGAGCTAGTAAAAAAAAAACACACACACACACACTGTGAATTACTGATTATTATTACTTTTTTCACTGACTCTCCTCTGTCCTGCTCAGGGCTACAGAAAGTGAGGTTGGGGCTCCTGTGGCTGAAAACAAGCTCTTTTGTGATCAGTGTTTCTGTTACATCTGTGACAAGCTGGCTTCAACGGTACGTGTTGAGGTAGTCTGTAAACTGCACACACAGCCCCTCTGTCCCACCTTTAGGAACAGGCAAAAACACTTGGGGTGCACAATATCGGAAACATAGTCAATGCGACATCTTTTCTTTTCTTTTTGTGATATATATTGCAATCAAACCAGATTCACCCAGTGTGTTTTTATGTTCATGTCAGGCCTGCAGGATATTAGAAAAAGGTACAGTGTGTGATTACATTTTTCAGTATTCAGCATACATAATGAAGTGCAGTAAATAAACAGATTTTAAAGAGTGCATATTAGCTATAACTCGCATTGTATATATCTCATGTTTTTCATGATTCACACAATGTGTGTTTGCAGCAATCCAAAATAAATCTAAAAATCCCTCCCACACACACACACACTAAATTGGCACCTATCTATCTGAGGGTAGCTGACTGAATAATCTGACTGCATCAAAATCTTGTGAAAGCTAACCAGTAAACTCATGCCTCCATCCAATAGGTTAACTTTACCCCTACTTATTAAGAAATAATTACTTCTTTAAATAAAATAACTTTTCTTCTGTATTGCAATAAATCAGACTTTTGAGATGTGATGCCCATATTGACGATGGAGCATCGATTTATTGCAGAGTCCTTATAAACAAAGACAAATCGAAACCAGCATTTTCATTGAAAAGGTCGTAATTAATCTTAATTTCCCAATAGTCTTTTCTGAAAAATGTATTTTTAATGTGTGAACTAACCTTTCTGTGCACCATGTCTGCTCCTCTGGGCACAATCAACAAATGTGTTGTTGTTTTTTTGTTAGTAACAGACAAATTAAAGTTATAGATGTGTGCTTGTGTTTGTGTCTTAGTGCGAAATGTGGTATCACAAAGGTCTGTGTCACAGCAACAGCCACAAAAGAAGCAACTTCTGGAGCCACCTAAGAAACACAGCACTGCTGGGAAGACTCAAGGGTTTCGACCTTACACTTTCTGACATAGACGCTCACCTCCGACATGCAGGTGCTCGCTCTCTCACAAACAAGTGGACACAGAGACCACACCCACATCAGATTAAACCTCTTGTTGTACAGCCATGATCATCAAAAATTGTCTTTCTCTTGTCCAGAGGCCATGCTCCAGAGCTTCAGACAAGAGCTATCTGCTTGGTTTTTAACTTTCCAGAAGGGAAAGTCGTTTGAGGAGTATGGTCTGAAGGTACACAACCAGCAAGGTCGCATCCACGAGTGAGTGACCGACAGACTCAGCTTACCTTCCCTGAAGCTCGCATTGCTATAAGTACACTGCTCTACAGCTGGTTGCATGATGATCTCACAAATCCAGAGACCAACAGTAGAATTTGTAACAGCTTGTTCCATCTTAAATATGTTTGCAAGCGATACAACTGTATTCAAGCTCAGACCATTTTTATTTTTGATTCTTTTTTGCAGTTATACTGAAGTGTACGAGTTTGTGTCATCATTTCTGAACAAGGCCGATGAACAGGACGGCAGAGCTGCAGCCGTCTTGAATCTAGGAGCTGCTGAGGACTTTATTAGACATTTTCAAGTTACAGGGTACAAACACACACACACACACACACACACACATCACCACAAAAACACACAAACTTAAGCTCTTTTTCCACTGCATGGTACTGCTTGGCTCATCTCCACTCTGTGTAAGGTCATTTCTGGTTTTTAATTGGACAATGCCTGGTAGGGTTTTTTAATTTGGTGTTTATTTTTTGCTATCATCTTATTCATGAGAATGAGCAAATGAGATCCAGAGAGTGACAGTGAATGCAAGCAAAGCAAAGGGGAAATTTAGCACTAAATGATCTGTGTAGATTTCGTTTTTTTTAAGCGGCCCAATCTCAATTTCCAGCCTAAAGCCTAAGCAGTGAACCCTCACGGCATCAGGTGGGCTGTGGGTGAGTGTGGAGTTGGTGAGGGCTTGAGATGGTATAAAAACGAGATGGGACACATTATCATGACATCACACATTTCCTGGAAACAAAAGCCTGTCTCTAGTATATATTTATTTTATTGCAGTGTTGTATCTATTTTAGCACCCTATCAACATTTAGAAAAAAAAAACATCAACATAAATCCTTTTCAATATTTGAAGATTACAAGCATCTCTTCCAGTGTGATTTAATTAACCACGAAACGAGTTAACCAGGAAACATTGTCACTTAAACTTGTTTGGGATTCCCCTCACCTCCATGCTTGTTTTGATTACTTTTTTTTTTTCCTTAATTGTATACCGCTTCAATATGTTAACATTTCTTTACATTTAGTGGGGAGTTGTGTTAGTGGGGGGGGAGGACCATCACATCTTTCATGTCACCAAGCGTGCAATGAACTCTGGGTTCAGTACCTGGAACCGAAAGTGAGTCAAGCTGTACTGTGCAGTATTTTTTTTACATCTGAGTATACATTTTCTTGAATACGATTTTACAGGGCTCTAATCCCACAATCTCCAACGGCCAATGCTGCTGAAGCCAAAGGAATGTTACTGAAAAGGTATACAGGCACACTGCGCACACAGATCCCATCTTGTGTCCTTACTGTAACCACTTCATTTGCTTGTGTTACCTTCATCGTCTTTGTGTGTGTTCATCCAGGGTGATATCATCGCTGCAGAGACAGATGGTAATGGCTGATTTCACTCCAGAGTTTATCAACAAACTTCAGGAATTTTACAAGAGATTGTCCTTCCCCCACGAGCTAAAGAGCTTGAAGAACAGGTGTGTGAGTCCCCAAAGGTTCCTATTAAAAGCCTTTGTGTGTGTCTTTTAATAACATGTTACATTGATTGTTTTGTTGTTTTTTTCAGACTGTGTGTCCGTCCTTGGGATGACGTCCTGCTGGTGTCGGTGCTGAAGGGACAGAACGTGTCAGGGGTTCGCACAGACAAAGGCAAGAAGGATGTCCTGATTGAACAGTTTTCTATAGTTTTACTGAGAACAGAAGCACTACAGCAGCAGCGCAGGTACAAATGGGACATACACACTCTGTCACCATTATGCACTTACAGATGAACACATTCTTGACTTGAAGACTGCCTGTATAACTAAACCTAGCTTCCACCATCTGCAGGTATAAAGAATTGTGCCGCTACCTTCGAGTGGTCCAGACTGATGATCCCAAACTGTGAGTGATCAAATAAACAAATACTCTTATAGATGATATTTCTGTAGATTAAAGGAAAAAGAGTGTAAGTGGCATTTGTATCCTACAAGATTTCAAACGGTTGTTTCTGTAGAGGCTGCCTTAAAAGTGCTCTGTTACAATTAGATGGACGTCAGTTTTTTCTACTGTATGTATCTGTTAGCAAAGGAATCTAACACTTAAAAATGTGCTGCTTAATCAAAAAAAATAATAATTAAGATCCTTAGACACAAAAGCAAAACACATACAGGTCAATGCAGACATTTATTTATTACAACTTGAACCCGTCAAAATAGAATATCATTATTATTATTTTGATTGAGAAGAGATTGAAGTCGTTGATTGCTTCTTCTTTTTTTTTTTGTGTCTCCGTTAGTCTCCAGCAGGTACAAGACCTCGTCCCTTTCTTCACGAGTATGGAGGGGGACTTTACGTCAGCTCTGCACAGATTCTTCCCCTCAGTTAACGCTCCTGCCTCCCGCCTCACCCCGCCTCTCTTCATGACTTATTTCTACATCTTTAAATTCGCCACAGCACCGAAGCTGGTGGTCAGCCAGCACGATCAGATCTGTTTTCCCGCTGTAGCGTGGGAGCCAATAAAAGGTCAGAGACATGCATTTGTTACGGATTACTTTTCATGAAAACCCTTTTCCAAATGGTTGTGTCTCTGTATGACAATTCAAACTCTCCTCTCTGTAGATGCCAAGCCTCTGAAGCTTGCTGAGCTGGTGAAGTTTGCTCTGAGGGTGCAGAAATGCTGCTCTGCTGTGTACAATGATGTAAGTCCACAAGCTCATCTCTTATCATTCACAATCCAGAATTCATCCTGATGCCAAGGAAGAGAGCGCACACTGTCTGAATAGCACAAATACATTGGCTGCGTATTTGTACAGTTCAGAGAGTGTGCAGGAGTTTGCCTACATGTTTTGTTAACTGGTCCCTGAGACTTTAATGTTTGTTTCTGTTGTTTCAAAACAGGTAAGGCTATATTTGGATTTTCACTAGTATCATGTGGAAGTTTAAAATTCTGGTATTGTGACAACCCTACTACCAGTAGTTATATCATCAATACATTCTATTACAAAACAAAACACATTTCTTTATGGTTGTTTTTTGAGAAAACTGTCTTTCTAAGCTATTTATTAATGTTGAATGGTTTTTGTGCATATTTTTCTGAGTGTTTGTTGTGACAGTGATTATGAATGCCTTTATTTCTCCTTGTTTCATTGTAAGCACTTTGAGATTTGCGTATGTGTATGCTTGGGCTTTTCCTTCAGTTTTTTCTGACTCATGTGTTATTCTATGTTTCTTTTCCAGTCCCAGTGTTGGACCATTTTACTCAAAGAGGTCAACTCAGCCGCTCTACCAGCACCAAGCCCTCAGTTTCTACATGTGCGTGTTTCGTATTTATCAGCAGTTCATTATTTTTCTTTTTTTTTACACAAGTTTCCTTTAATCTTTCGAAGCAGTTTTCATTCTATAATTCTGTTTTCATGTTTGGACTCCAGGAAACAAAGGATCCTGTGAGTTCGATACTACTCAACATGAATGGGACAAATATACATATCCCACGGTTCTTTCTGGAGGTACATACATCACAATCTAAACATGTAAACTGAACAAGCCATATATGCTAAAGTGGGTTAGATGATTAAGGGTTTGTGTGTGTGTGTGTGTGTGTGTGTGTGTGTGTGTGTGTGTGTGTGTGTGTGTGTGTGTGTGTGTGTGTGTGTGTGTGTGTGTGTGTGTGTGTGTGTGTGTGTGTGTGTGTGTGTGTGTGTGTGTGTGTGTGTGTGTGTGTGTGTGTGTGTGTGTGTGTGTGTGTGTGTGTGTGTGTGTGTGTGTGTGTGTGTGTGTGTGTGTGTGTGTGTGTGTGTGTGTGTGTGTGTGTGTGTGTGTGTGTGTGTGTGTTTGCAGGTGTACCCAGATCAGGCTTTGTTGCTGTTGGTAACGGGGGCTTTAAGTTTAAGGATCCTTAACGGGGCTTTGAGTCCGGCCCTCACTTTGCTCAGCACTTTTCAGGTAATATATCCCCCTCTTCCACCAACAGTATCCAGGACTTACACTACAGACAGTAACTTTTCAAGGGATCAAGCAAATTGCTGTCTGGGTTTCCGTTGAGTTCTAAAGTAGGGGAGGGAATCGTGGGGAAGCTCACGATACTTTATGATATGATTCCCAATACATGACCGATTGTAAGGATAATATCACGATGCAGGGGTTCAATATATTCAATATATTACGAGGTAATCATTTAATTATACGTCAGGATATTTGATTATCTGAAGAATACAATCTGCCCCTGAAAAGATGAAGCGCATATCTTAGCATGCTCAGAGCAATACTACTGGGTGCTTGTCATTACGCCAATACCTGAAAGGGATAGTCTAGTATTTTTGAAGTGGGGGTGTATGAGGTACTTGTCAATAGTAATTATATTAGACACCAGAGATATTGGTTAGCTCAGAGAAAAATGTACGCTTTACTTTTCTGCTTGCAAGCCCTTCTGTTTTAGCACTATAGGTTCTATAGGTCTGTAGTGTAACACTCAAATGTAGTTTTGAACTTAGCCTGATAATTATTTTGTAAATGTTGATATTACTGAATCCCGGTTTAAGGTTATATTAAGTAGGCTAACAAACAGCACAGTCATGGCTATAAAGATTGTTTTCCGAGCTAAGTTTTCATCAACAATGGGGACTAGTGTGTTTTCAATAAGTAGACATATCGGGAGGACCATGGGTTGTGACTTTATGCAATAAAAAACAATCTGAGCTGAAAACTTCAGTAAGGCAGGGAGCTCTGCATGATGAGACATGAAAAGCACTCACTTTTTAGTTTGGATGTATTTGTTGTCTCTTGCAAAGCCTGCAGAACCAAACAGCTGATCAGTGGGCTTCTGGAAAAGAAGAAGTGGTGTACTAAAGTAGTGCTAGAGCAAAAGGGCTTACTAGCAGAAAAATCACCATCCGTGCACGTCATGTGCATCACCCTAATTTGTAGCACATAAGAATGAATCCCTCTGTCTATTAAATGGGTAGTGATTGTCACAAATCTCCCTACCACAGGAGAGTCTAGTCCCTCTGCCAATTGGTTTACCTTTCACCTTACCTCTTGTCTCAGCATACAGAGCTGCAATGTTTTTCTAGCTTCTTCAGACTAACCCTTTTTTCTCTTTGAAATGATAATGATAGGTTGCGTTGTTTTTTCCCCCACATGCAGCTGAATGCCCCATCATCTCCTTTCTCTTCCATATGTGACTTGTGTTGGGAGTTCTTAATGAGTGAGTGGTTGTGCACGGGGAGAGCGAGTGGTGAAATATACAGAGCAGAGGTTACTCAGGAAGTTCTCAATCTGGTCGTAGGTTTACATTAAACACCATATTTTTTGGCTTTATTCAAACCTGAGAGTTTAACTTGGGGCCTTAGGTGATCGTCTACACCGCCTACGCCTTGAGGTGGCTCTGATGATGACGTCATACTTTCACATCAATATTTTATCCCAACACTAGTAAGGCCCATGAAGATTAAGCAAATTAGCCTGTGGGTATAAAATATTCTTCTAAATGCTCAGAGTATTCAGCCATCTGTTTAGTATCTCCACATCAGAAATGTTACGAGCTGCATGTTCAAGGCAAACGTCCCTGAACTTTTACAAAGCACTACTCCGTTAGCATGGGAGTTAAATAAACTCCCAGTGACATCATTCAAACCCTGCTACCTGCAGTGAAAACCCCAGCGAGTTCCTAGTTCCTTTTGAAAGTTCCTACTGTGAAAACAGCTATAGATGTTACCCCCCCCCCCCCCCCCCCCCCCACTCTTTTTATTTCATATACTACTGTGGCTTAAATAATATGAATGAAACTTAACCATAGAAGTAGCTTTTACCTACAGGTGTTGTGGGAATGTCTGTAGCAGACATGGTGCTAAATTGAAGATATAAATGATTAATCCAACATCGTTTCATTCCCTCAGGAGAATGTTTGGGCTCTTGAGTGGCTGTGGGAGACTTTGTCCGTAGAGCGCCTCAGCGCCTTCGTACATGAGGTCACACAGGAGATAGAAAACACAACAGGTGGGTGGATGTTTTTCAAATAACAATGAATCTGTAAATTTAAGCCTCAACTTATTGTCTGAGGGTTCAAGCAAAGATGACTCAAAGAGGCCTCTAGTGGTATTATTGGGGAACTGGAACTACTCACACCGTGGTCATTAATGCTTTTTGTGTACTTTCTAGTGTGTGCTACCCTGTGTGACTCAGGGGCTGAGTCCCATAACTGACTGTTTAGAAGAAGAAAAAGAGAACATTGTGTTTAAATTTAGCTTGAAATGGTTCAAATTAGCGTATATAACCAAAGTTCAAAGACTTAATTCTAATGTCTGTAAAGGTTCTTGGTCATCCAGGTCATGGTGATTCAAAGTTTAACCAAAAGGCGCTTTGTTTCTCTCTCATCCAAAAAATTCTTCAAAACTGAAGAAGTATTTTTGAAAAACAGCAAAATATTTTAACCAATTCTAATTTCCTTGTTAGTTAAACTTTGAAAGACTAAACAAGCATCCACAAGAATCTGAATGCATTAAACATTCATGACTACTCAACGGGTGGATTCGGATTGTCCCTCCTATCCCCTTTCACTATCCACTTTACCTTAACCTCGGTGAAAACGTCACGAGGTTTAGGAAAGATGTTAGGAGAATTCATTTAGGACTAAGGGTAAGGCGATCGCGTTGCTCTGACAGTCCGACCACATTTCCACTAGGCAACGTAAATATGCAACAGCAGAGGTAAATGACATGGGTCTGCCGTCGTGAAACTACAATGTTCCAGAAATGGACGACTAAAAGCGCATCTAAAAAACGTTCACCTGTGCCTTCTTACCGGGGAAATAATCCTTATTACCAGAAGGAATTAAAATAAAAGGAATATAGGCTACCAGGCTACTTCACTTTGATCATTATACAACATCAACATAATGTTCATAGTTCACCTATGGGTTTAAGATTGTTGAAAGTTGTTCTAGGCATATTATTTCCATGGTAACTTACATGGCCCTTTTCGGTCATTGTTAGTTTTCTTTTCTTTTTTTAATAAACGTTTTATATTACAATTTCTCGTAGAAATCAACATGAAATAACAGCACGGTATCTACACTTAACATTACACAAGAATGTAAATAACAATGTTCACCTTCTGCACACACAAAATAAAAAGAAAGAAAGAAAATAAATACAAAGGTAGTAACAAATTATAAGTCAAATCAATAAATAAACCAAAAGCATATGGTCTGCACATTGCTCCTGCAACAGATCTCGGTCCATACAGGGTCATCGTTAGTTTTCTTGAACAGTCGGATGCGCGAGTCGCTTTAAATGTTGCGGCCGCAAGGAATTGTGGGACGGCATTTTCTCATATCCTTTCGTAAAGGATGGTCCAGTGTATCCTATGCTAAAGGAGGTTATAAAGGAAGCATTGATGCACCTTTCCTTAGCTTTTAGAAAGTTTGAAAGGACTCTTTTCACTTCAATGCTTTCGGGTCATTTCACTCAAAAAGGATAATTCAAATGCACCCAAAGACCTGGTTTAAAAATATGCTCACTTTAGAGTGTTTGTCTTGCATGTTTGTGAGTTGCACATTCAGAGTTGATAACATCGTTGGACTCTGAATACAACACAGTCAAAATGTGCAGCACTAACATTGTGTTTGAGTTGTGTCATTTAGAATCAGAGGACGAAAGAGAAGCTCTATATTTCGTAATATTTTTATCAACCGATCACCAATTTGTTAAATGACAAAAAGCTTTACATCCATGTCATATTTACTATACAGTAGATAGTACAAGTAGCAACTTGGAAACCTACAAAAATACAGCAAATGCAGATGTGCAAAAAGGCTTAGTTCTTCCTCTCTGCCTGTTTATAGACAGATTGAAAAAATGATATAGAGTCAGCATTTTCAAAGTTGCAACTGCCATTGTTGTTGCTTCACATCGCTCCTTCAGAAACCAGTGGGTAATGTGACCCAGTCTACGTCCATGTTTTATTATACAGTCTATGTCAGGGGTCTCCAACCTTTTTTCATCTGAGAGCTACTTTCAAAAAATGAAAGTGACCAAGGTTCTACTTGCATTCATTTACATAGCTCAGCTGAATTAAGCTACTGTTTATACATGTGTGAAATTGCAATAAGCCAATGCTTATCAATAATCTTAAATTCACATCAGTGTCCAAGAAAACATTAGTACTTCATACTTGTTTTTATGGGCCAAATATATGAATAGTGGGAAGAGGTGCAATTACCGTCGTCAGATTTTTATTTTTAACACAGTCGGTCAACCTATAGGCGAGCTACTGAAAACCTGCCCGGAAGCTACCAGTAGCTCCCGAGCTACCTGTTGGAGACCCCTGCTCTATGTGCAGCAGTCAATACTTGACCCTAGGATGACACTAATGTCAGGTAGGAATAGTTTCTGTTTCTTATACAGAACTAATGGCTTTTTTTTTTTTTAATTAATGATTAAGTTAAACCCTCACCTAATTAATCCTAAAACAGAAACGCAGATGACAATATTTTAGTTTTGAATTGAACTAATTTATGATACATTTGAGATGTTTTCTTTGATGAGCATAAACCATAAATGACATGATAGAAGGCTTTTGTGGATTTTGGTTTCCAGGGCCTTTGAACAATGCCCTCATCGATCATCTATTTACAACACTACAGCTGATCAAACTCTTCAAGCATTTGAAACAAAGATCACATTTAATTAAAAAAAAAACTAGCCTGTCTGTGTTTGTGTCTTTCTCAGATGGGGGAAATTATGTACACCTTCTTCGTGCCATTATTCCCACTCTGTCGTCTTCAACGGAGAGCTGGGACCAGTGAGTCATATTTAACTTATCACTTTCTGAAACAAAAGCCCCACAAGCTTTTTTGAGCTTAAAATGTCTCAAGAGACAAGAGTTTGTTTTCTTTCCATCCTTGTTAGTAAAGTTAGTAAAAGCCTGTGTATCTGATCTGTTGCCTTGTTTTCCATGACCCCCTCCTTATGTGGTGGTGAGAAGCACTTACTGTAAGTGGCTCTGTCTCATTTGGTGATCCTTTACTGTTTATCCTGATTGTTGGTGTTGATGTAAATTTTCTGTCTTTTCCTCCTGTAGGCAGTCCAGAGGATATTAGACTCTTCTCTTCTCGAGGGAAGGTCCCCTCGCAGCCTCAGCAGTAAGTCATACTACTCTCATCAGCTGATTCTTCTGTTGGCCTATCAGAATGAACTTTTAAAAGAAAAGTTATAGGACATCCAAAAACTAGTACGCATTTTCCCTCTCCATACAGATTTCCTAAGCGGACACATAGATATGACATGTATGTGTCAGATACATTTTATACACTCCATTTTCCCATGATAACTATTAAATTCAGATTTTTTCCTCGAGGTCTTGTCTCATTTATCTTATATCCCCTGAGTTGTAAAATTGAAAAAAAAACAACACAGAAATAGGCTTGACTTGCCTCATTATTGTGAGCAATGGCTGCATGGCATGTCCTGGTCTGGCCCAGTGACTAGCCTATTGTTTTTTTTAGGCACCAGAAAAAGATCCCATTATTATTGGAAAACCAGCTTTGTTGTCTGTAGACAACAAAAGAAATAAGTCGAGATCTCGAGAAAACCGCCAGAAATAACTCATTATCATAGGAACACATTCAATACAATGTATAGATGCATGTCCCCTTAGGCTTAGGCCATCTGTAGCTTCAGTCATGTTCTCTGTAGATTTGTTTAAAAAAAAAAGAAAAGAAAGAAATTCATTAAGCATCAATGCTTGCTTCAAATAGCCACTCATATGTTACTTTATTAATTGTGCTTTTTGTCTTTTTCAAAGGTTGTAACTAAACCTGATTTCCACGCTGCAGATCTTGCCTTTACTGAGGACTCAGCACAACTCCTCTAGATGTGTCAGAGTTGAATGATTGATGAGTGACAGATGAATGAATAAGTGTTTGGAGCTTCTTTTTTTCATACAGACAACAGAATTGTCCAGGAGAGACCAGCAGACAAATGGACTGACAGAGATTTGAACATTATTAAGTCACTTTATTTTGTTTAATACTTAACCGACTTGATCAGTTTATGTTCAGGATGCTGCTGGTCTAAACTGGATACAAGCTTAATACTGCACTGTGGGGAACTGTTGGTATGTAAACTGAAAAGTTGAGTGTTTTATGAACCATTGAAATAAAATAATAGAGAAATGAGTTCTGGATTGCTGTTATTGCTTTAACTGCTGAAACAAGAATCACAAATATTTATATAATATGTGTGTGTGTATATGAATATATACAGTGGGTACAGAAAGTATTCAGACCCCTTTAAATTTTTCACTCTTTGTTTCATTGCAGCCATTTGCTAAAATCAAAGAAGTTCATTTTATTTCTCATTAATGTACACTCAGCACCCCATCTTCACAGAAAAAAAACAGAAATGTAGAAATTTTTGCAAATTTATTAAAAAAAAACTGAAATATCACATGGTCATAAGTATTCAGACCCTTTGCTCAGTATTGAGTAGAAGCACCCTTTTGAGCTAGTACAGCCATGAGTCTTCTTGGGAATGATGCAACAAGTTTTTCACACCTGGATTTGGGGATCCTCTGCCATGCTTCCTTGCAGATCCTCTCCAGTTCTGTCAGGTTGGATGATGAACGTTGGTGGACAGCCATTTTCAGGTCTCTCCAGAGATGCTCAATTGGGTTTAGGTCAGGGCTCTGGCTGGGCCAGTCAAGAATGGTCACAGAGTTGTTCTGAAGCCACTCCTTTGTTATTTTAGCTGTGTGCTTAGGGTCATTGTCTTGTTGGAAGGTGAACCTTCGGCCCAGTCTGAGGTCCTGAGCACTCTGGAAGAGGTTTTCTTCCAGGATATCTCTGTACTTGGCCGCATTCATCGTTCCTTCAATTGCAACCAGTCGTCCTGTCCCTGCAGCTGAAAAACACCCCCATAGCATGATGCTGCCACCACCATGTTTCACTGTTGGGATTGTATTGGGCAGGTGATGAGCAGTGCCTGGTTTTCTCCACACATACCGCTTAGAATTAAAGCCAAAAAGTTCAATCTTGGTCTCATCAGACCAGATAATCTTCTGTCTCATAGTCTGGGGGTCCTTCATGTGTTTTTTGGCAAACTCTATGCGGTCTTTCATATGTCTTGCACTGAGGAGAGGCTTCCGTCGGGCCACTCTGCCATAAAGCCCCGACTGGTGGAGGGCTGCAGTCATAGTTGACTTTGTGGAACTTTCTCCCATCTCCCTACTGCATCTCTGGAGCTCAGCCACAGTGATCTTTGGGTTCTTCTTTACCTCTCTCACCAAGGCTCTTCTCCCACGATTGCTCAGTTTGGCTGGACGGCCAGGTCTAGGAAGAGTTCTGGTCATCCCAAACTTCTTCCATTTAAGGATTATGGAGGCCACTGTGCTCTTAGGAACCTTGAGTGCTGCAGAAATTCTTTTGTAACCTTGGCCAGATCTGTGCCTTGCCACAATTCTGTCTCTGAGCTCCTTGGGCAGTTCCTTCGACCTCATGATTCTCATTTGCTCGGACATGCACTGTGAGCTGTAAGGTCTTATATAGACAGGTGTGTGCCTTTCCTAATCAAGTCCAATCAGTTTAATTAAACACAGCTGGACTCCAATGAAGGAGCAGAACCATCTCAAGGAGGATCAGAAGAAATGGACAGCATGTGAGTTAAATATGAGTGTCACAGCAAAGGGTCTGAATACTTATGACCATGTGATATTTCAGTTTTTCTTTTTTAATAAATTTGCAAAAATTTCTACATTTCTGTTTTTTTTCTGTCAAGATTGGGTGCTGAGTGTACATTAATGAGAAATAAAATGAACTTTTTTGATTATAGCAAATGGCTGCAATGAAGAATGAATGTAAAGGGGTCTGAATACTTTCCGTACCCACTGTATATATATATATATATGTATGTGGGGGGGAATCAGCACTACCTGGAGCTTGCATGTATAGAGCCTGGGTCTGTTGAAGGTGAATTTTGTGTGTAGGGCAGTGAGAGCAAGCATGGACGTCATCAGTGCTTTATTTTTACAGTCTGGTGCTTACCGGTTAAATATCTTGTTTAATTTCAAACTCAAAATTTAGTTTAATGCAGTGATTGCAAATTTTATGATAATGTAAAAACAACAAGGGGGGGAGCTAAATGTTCAAGATTATTCCCATGAACAGATTTTCTCCTTTACACATGAGTCTGTTAAAATAATTTATTATATAATATAATATAATTTATATATATATATATAAGACTTTTTAAGTGTATGTTATGTTGCATGGAACATTCAATACAACCTATACTTGTATTAAACAGAACAATCATGTTAAACTTAGTGCATTAGGATAGTACTTTATTGATCCCCAGAGGGGAAATTCAGGATTTCATTATACAGCATCTAAACTAGTTACATTACAGCACAACAGACTGGAGACATTTTTTTAAAAGTAAATAACGACAAGTTCATGTAATTCTGAACCATCAAGCTGCATGAAGTCAAAGTAACAATATATCAAATCTGTTGTTTTGGCTGCTTAAATTATACAGTTTTAATTCTAGGCTCAATAGCTTAAATATATAGAGTTGACGTGATTCAGAAGTACAGGTAATCTTTCATTTTAAAAACATCAAACTTTATAAAAAGTCAAGTGTTTCTGCTGCATAGGCTGTCAGCATGTAAAAGTTGTTGGTGCCAGAGAGGCACAAGTGCATATCATCCAGTACTATGTAAAGCACTCCTCACAGCATTGAAAAAAAAAAAAAAAACATGCACACACACACACACTAACATGTAACACTCCAAATAAAACAAATAAGTCTTAACATGTTCACTTTTGCAGGTGGCATATTGTGTAGCAGTCCAAGTTGGAGAGAAATCAGTGCATTTAGGAAGGATTTGAATAAACAACCTTCATAAACAGTTGATTATTTTTGTTCATACAGTGTTTATGTTGCATTTGTATTTCTGTGCAGGTGAACTGAGCTTAAGGAGAATCTTAAAACCGGCGGTCCATGTACATGGCGCTGACTGATGAGATCAGACAGGAATTCAATCACTTTTAAATCGCTCTCACTGCTACACATTCCTTGTGTTGCCAGTCTGTCCTCCTTCTCATTACCATCAGTCCCTGCAGCAGTCCTTAGATGTTTCTGTAAAGCAGAATTAAATGTATACAGTAGAGCCTGGTTGGTCAGTGCAGTCAGGCAGCTCTCCAGGTGCAGCAGGTAGGTGATGCCCCGGCTGATGCCGGTGTGAGGGTCGGCCAGTCTGCTGATGAGAGAGCCCGAGTATGACGGACAGTTCAGCGTCCTCTGATCCAGGTCCAACATAGCCAGATAACGACTGTAGCGAGCCAGAGAGTGAAGGATGCTGGTTGAAGAGCTGGAGGGAGATCTGGTGAAAGAACCGAGTAGAGTTTGGTCGTTTTTGCTTCAAACATGATCTTTTTCAAACAATGTATTAAGAGACATGGAATTTTAATGACTTAAGGTCTAAAGGATATGTATTGAAATAAGAAAATGGTGTAATCAGCAATATTAGGAAATATTAGCACACATTTCTTCCTGTTTCAATTACTTACAAAAATGTTTTTACCCTTTCTTCTGTTTCCTCTTTTGCATTTTAATTGTTTTTATTTTTACATCTTTTGCGCTTTGGTCTTTGTCTGGCCATGTTGTTTGGGTTCTTTTTTTGCCTACTGAGTTACGTAATACATTATTACATTACATTTAATATTAACATTGAAAACGTTCCTAAAAGGATTTAAAGACAACTTCACCATAACGGGAAAAGATAATAAAACATAAATATTTTAAGCCTCCACAAAAGGTCATTTACTTTGGTTTAGCAGGATTGTTGTATGCTATTATTCACCACTACGTTCTGCTGGTGAAATGCTAGCATGCGACCGAGAGAAGGTGGAAGGGCATCTCAATATAAAGGGATTTTTGTGATGTAATTGACGTATGTAATTGAAAAGGCAAGATCTAAAGTAATGAAGAATTCAGTAAATCAGCAGTGGGTCTCTTGGAGTACCTATGTATTCCTATCAGTCTCCAGGTGATCAGGTCGGTCAGTTGCAGCGGGGCACTCAAACATGGCATCACAGCGTTCCTTTCAGGACCCGGGGCAGGCAGAAAGAGACTCAGAGCATCCACCATTTTTCTCACTAAAATCTCATCACCTCCGATGACAACCAGCGGCCGGCCACTCAGGAGACAGAACAAGGCATGCTGGGAGAATGAGTTCTGTTTGAGGAACCTGAGGGCTCTGAGTCCCGCCTTCCTTCTCCGTCTCTTATGGGATTGGATGTTGCTGTAGATATTTTGTGTGGGAGAGGGCGGGTCTGAGGTGAAGCTGGTGCAGTCAGACGCCTCCTCGACGCTCACCAACCTGAGAGGAGGGCAGGGCCGGGTCCACATCTCAATCTCGCCCAGGGCAACAGGCGGAGCGAAGTAGACGTGGAGGTTGGGTGCAGTCTTCACCATCTGATTGACTTCAGACCACTGAGACGTCGACGCGGTCGCTTCGTCAACTGATAACAGTAATAACAAGATTATTACATGTTACACATCTCTGTCTGTCCCAAATGAGACTCATTTACAAGACAAAGAGAGGATCAGACATGCTTTATACAAGGAAGAAAACCCAAGGGGGGATACACAGAAACCTCAAACTGTCTGTCTGTTTGGTTGTTTGCGTTCACACATGCACCCCATCCAAACACTTTCATTAGACATTACAAATGTCACAGATACATTACCTTGCAGAGGTTTAGGTGTCTTCTCAGGATGTTTGTCTTCATGGATTTGACTGCTCTCCAAACAATCAGTAACCTTCTTCTCTTTAATTAAGACCTCGCCACTGACTGTTGTTTGCTTTAAGGACTCTTCTCTGTCAAATTCAGAACGTTCCTCTTGAACAGGCTCTTCTTTTTCATTCTCACTTGCTGATGTAGTTGCATTTAGTTTACGCTCCACTTTGAGGACATCGTCAGCGTTGGACTCTGTCAGTTTCTCAAAGCCGTTCCCCAGCGGTTGGTGCTCTGCTTCTTCCTCTGTGATGGCGGTGAGGTCTTCAGGACAGATGGACTCAGTGGTGCTTAGCACCTCGATGCTGTCCTCACTGTTAGCCCGCCTGGCGTACACTCGCCCGCGCCTGATGCCTGAATCTCCTGCTGCTCGCCTTAAGGAAGTATCCACCATCATGACTGGTGTCTCTGTTGAAGGGAGCCATGTCAGAAGGTATGAACTGTAATTCCACTGCAGCACTATTAATGTGTGGATTTTTTTTTTTCAATCAATCATTTAACCTTTACGAAGCAAAAATAAAGTAATTCAGTAGATTTGTCAGGTAAGTTTTCTGGACTGAAGTATTCTTTTTTTAATTTCACCCCTTACATTCATTGTCTTCAGTGTGCCTTGAGGCCATGAGATGGATAACAGATGGTAACATTAACATATTCAATTGAAATGAACATCACATTTTTTCATACCTCTGCTATCAGATTTTGCGTCTAAATGCTGTGTCCGATAAGACTTCTCAGTCCCAAGCACTTCAATGCTGTCCCCGCTGCTCACACTTCCCATCATCTCTGTGGCAACGTAAGGGTCAGGGGTCACTCTCCCGGAATCTCCTGCCTCCATCTTGATGGGGATCTCCTCTACGCAGGACGAGAATGACTCCAGGCTCATCGGCTCCGACTGAAGCTCCTCCATGCTGCTCTTCTTCCTCATCTGTAGCTCTGCCTCGGCGCTCTCTCTCCCCTCCTCCTCCTCCTCTCGGCCTTCTGGGCTCCACAGTTCAAACATGAAGTTGACGAGCTCGAGCCGTCTGGACAACGAGCGCGTGAGGCGAGCAGTTTGCAGTGCACCTCTATCGCCGCGCAGGCGTCGCTCTGTCTCACTGAGCTGCTCCTTCATGAGCGACAAGAAGTAGGAGTTACAAAGCTCATGCAGAGGCTTCAGCTGACGATCAGACCTGCAGGATGAGGAGGAGAAGAAGGCGTAGGGGGGGCAGGGCTGGAGAGGCATCAATGCAGACAGATCGGTGAGAGAGTCGGCTGGGTCGTAAGGTAGGAAATCCGGCTGTTTCATTTTCCTGTTTGGGTAGGAAGTGACCTGGCGGAGGAGGTCTCTGTGATTACAGATCAAACGCTCCACAGCTTCAAGCTCATCCTCTGACTCCTCTTCTTCTGTTAACCCGTTAACTGCCCTCAGACGCTCTGGGTCCTGTTGCAGAGTCAGCCGTGTGTACCTGAAACAGTTAAAGAGTCAATAAGCAGACAGTAACCTGCCACCTGGCTGGAAGCAGCTTTTCACTGCTGTTTCACTTCTCAGAAGTAGGGTTGACTACTCATGCGATTCATTTATCAATACACTTGCACCAATTATTGAAATTCTAATTTTAAAAAGTATGGCAAAGGGCGCCAGATAGCCTAGCAGTTATGTTGGCCTCATGTATTGAGGCTATCGTCCTCCAATTGGCAGCCCGGGTTCAACTCTGACCCTCTGCCACGTCATTCCCCCAATCTCTCATACCAGTTTCCGACCCCATCCACTGTCCTCTACAATTAAGGCACAATAGACAAAAAGTCAACTTTTAAAAAGGCACTCTAAACAGAGTTCCCTGGCAATATGACTAACTACTTCATTACTACTCACAATGGCACTTATGACATGAATGAAGGTGACATGAATGGAATGGAATTGGCCAAAGAAGCTGACAAGTAGCCACATTTTTCTTCAGGATCGGATATCGTGATTCATCATTATTTGATTGTCTTGCAATATAGAATTGATCACAGTATTGCTTTATCCTGATATATACGTTACCCTCCAATTCCCAGGACTAGTCAGAAGTGTATCCCACTAGGAAGGTGAGACATTAAATTGCAAGCCAGACAGAAAAATGAAAGTTGCTCTTTAGGCTCAAGTCATACTTTCCAAATAGTGGAAAGACTGTGCCATCATAGGTAGTAAAAGAGGCATAAAAGAGGCGTAAAAGATGCGTAACAGAAGGGGGGCGGTGGCAATGTGTAACGCAGTAGACAATATGAAGAAATGACAGTGGAACTTTGTTACAGTGCTGTTGCAGAATCACAATCTGTTAACAGCTTCAGATTAACTCTCTTCTCCCAACTTCTAAAGAGAAAAATATTTTTCTTTCTTTCATATTCAATTTTTTTACTTATTCTGACAAAATAATACATTACTCAGGGGCATAAATAGCAGAATAATTGCCACAAGGCCAAAAGAATTATACTTTCCACATCAGTGAGAGGATCACAGTTGGTGAGTTACTTCGACTACTTTTAAACCACTACTAATATACGACTGCATGGACCAATCTCACATGAAACATGTCTGCAAACAAACAAAAAGTCAAAGAATTGCAAGAATTGAATGATTGTTTTCTTTAGTGAGTAGTCTTGTTATATGCAGGACTAAGTAGAATAAGTGGTTGATTGTTACAGGGGAAGAGAAAGGTCCCTCCTCACCCTGTCAGGGTATATTGCTGCTTATTTTAAGCAGAGGGGTCTCATTTCAAACTAAAGGGGTCAAAGCAAGCTGCTCATTTTACGTTAACCTACATTTACAGTGCAGAAATGTTGGATTTTTCAAGGCTAATAGGAGTTGCCATTGTTAGATGCCGAAATAATTCAGGCATCAATACAAGTGGTCATTGTTAAACTAAAAAAACACCCTGATCTTACTCCAGTTCTTGTAATTTCCTTTGCAGCTCCATAGAAAACGCTTGTCTGTTTCCTGTCTTAAGGCTGTCAGCAGCCTGAGAGAAGCACGTCGACAGCTCAGCATAATTGTCCATCAACTTCCCCTGGTCTGAGCACACGTACGCCACG
This sequence comes from Labrus mixtus, assembly GCF_963584025.1. Taxonomy (NCBI): domain Eukaryota; kingdom Metazoa; phylum Chordata; class Actinopteri; order Labriformes; family Labridae; genus Labrus; species Labrus mixtus. Next base: position 20,204,290 of record NC_083613.1, read on the forward strand.
CAGAAAGGACGCACCATTCCCCGAGCCTCCAGGTCATACAGGGTCATGTGGTGAACGTAAGCAAATGCACTCTCAGCAGAATCTCCCAAAACCACTTTAGAGTCCTCACTGAAGTTGAGGCGGGGGCCGGGTGATGCAGGAGGGGTGTGGCCGGGGCCGGACGCCTGGTAGTCCACAGACATGATGCGAACAGAGAAGTGGTTGAGGTCGAACGATCCGATGACTCTGGAGTCGTCTGGTATTGTCAGCACAGGCTTCGGCCCCACCTTGAAACATACGGCAGAGGTTGGAGGAGACCATGTCAACTCTGATCTCACACAGCTTATAAGTATTATTTTAGTTTATAAAATACTCATTTCTTGAAGTGAGAGAAACCGGTTGGAGAGCCAGAGTGGAAACAAGGCTAAACACTGCTACAGACGGTTTGTACAACAAACTTAAGAGAGGACCTAAGTTTGACTCTTGTGAAGAAAGTTATGACTCCATGATATATCAAGGATATATTTTATACCGCTATATTCATCTTTAAAAAATGGCAAATTATACCTTTAATGGAGGAAGGATAAACTCAAAGGGTCATCTGGCAGAACACGAATCTTGAATATATTTAATGTAGATCTACTACACAGGTATGTAAAGCCCCTATTTGATTTATTTATCTGTTATCTATTTATTTATTTTATTGCGACATATCTCATGGTTTAAGAAAATAACAAAGAAATAAATCAACTATAGAAACAATGATGTTCAAAAACACTGCATCTGATTAATTAACTAATGTCAAATATGTGTCATATAGATTAGTTTACACAGAAAAAGCTGCATGAATGGAACGTTTTGTTTATTTTTTAACCATTGGTATACAGGTGAGAGATATGCTACAGCTTCAAAAACAATGGAAAAAATACAACCAGGAACTATACACAGGATCAGTTTGGCAGTGTTTACTTTTAGTTCTGATACTAGTCAACTGTATTGTTATTGTTGTTTGTTTTGGGATTATGTGTCACTTGGCCGCTGTGATGAAATATTACATGATTATCTCTCTATCGTCATAATTACAGTCTTAGTGGGAATTTGGCACTGATATCAAAGACACCGGTAAGCCAGTGTTTTTGATTTCCAGTTTTGTCGAGTTTTTCAACTTACTTCAAATGTAAAAACAATGACAGGACAGACTTGTTTTAAAGTTACAAACATCAACTCTAAACTATTAGAGAACTTAAAATTTCCGTTTCTGATATTTTTAAAGAATATTTGTGATCATTACAAGTAGTCCCTCTGTGTTTCTGAAGGCTATTTTGTATCTGACTCATCATCTAAACACTTCATATGTTTTTGTTCTCAGGTCTCTCTTGTAAATTAGATTGAAATCACAATGATTTCCTGAGTGCTTTATTAAAATCACTTAACAAATAAAGTTATAACACAGCAATATGTGTGCTAATTATTATAGATGATGTGTCAGTGAACACATTTAATTTTATAATACTAGGCTATAGTTTCGTCCTATTACTTTAAACATTTAATACTGCTATAAGACTGTTTACTTTTTAATGTTGCACAGGAAACTGCACCATTGGTTAATGTCAAGATAAGCAAATGTCTTTACACTTAAATACATTTATGCATCATAGGCTTGTCTTTTAATGCACTTTTTTCATTTGAATGTATTGTACATGCCTTTTCTATTCTTTTTATATTAAAAAAAAACAAAAAACTCTAAAAATCCAAAACTCACCTGCTCAGAGAATTCAGCCACCAGAATAAAGTCTCTGTGAAACTGGGCAGAGGTGATCCAGGGGTTAGACGAAGGTAGAAGGGGTACAGACAGGTCTTCTGGTAGACCATGGGACTCCTGGTCCTCTTCTCCTTCCCCGAACCCCTCAGTGCCGGTGAAGGCCAACAGGTCAGGAGACCCGATCATCTTCAGACCGTGAGGGGGTCTCTGATCAAAACATCGCTACCGCCCCGGTGACGTCGGTGAGTCAGCTGTTCAGACAGCCGCTAGAAGAACTGGTGCGTTTTTAAAACTTGTTACGCAGTTTTTTACATTCATCAGGCGATTAAAACAAACCGGGATGTGTCGAATGAAAACTCTAATAATTTTCCAAATAGCTTTCCTTTAAACTACAGCAGTCACGTAAACAAGCGGAGTTTCACAGAACAAGAGCAACTTCACAGAGAAGTGAAAGTTCCCCTCGGGCGCCACAGAGTCACACGGCACGGTAACCTTTGTCCCGGGATTTGTCTTTCTTCTTTTTCGTTATTGTTGAGCCATAGCCTGATTCAAGCTACAACCTGAGCCTCGGTGTCACGTTGTTCCCCAATAAAATGAACCGTCTGCATCCCGTAGAAGCCATGTGACAGCTGGCCGGTCCGTTAACAGCAGGGGAAAGCGGCTGCAGGCTCGGGCTCCCGAGTCAAGTCAGAAATGTTACTAGAGACTTCCGCTACCGTCAGTTTCAAAATAAAATACCTTTTGTATTTTCTCAACGCTGAAGATTTACTTCCTTGTTCCTTGTTCCTTTGCCAACTTAGTTAACTAGTAAATTTCATACAAACATGTAGCTCACAGCGCTTTACAATAAAACAGGCATCATTTCCAACAATAAGTACAATTGCAATACTAAAATGTAACAACAAAACAATAACATATTACATAAAATGCTGCACGAGTGATTACATTTAAAAATAAGAGAATACAATTAAAAGTTGGTTTAAAAACATGAATTTCTTTTACAGAATACTTGAACAGCTTGCCACTCTGATATCAAGAAGCTGTGAGATCATGGTAAAGCCAGATGTGCGTCCAGTCTTTCTAGACTGACTTGGCCCAACTGGGAGTGTGGGACACTGACTTATAGGCGGGGCATAAAAGTGTGTGCATGCTCATGTAGATGAATAGCATTAGACAATGCAAATAGCCAATCATAAGCTGTTTCCATATATGCGCTCCTGAACATTTCTAGATAATTGCAGAAGGACTGCCCCTGAAATCCTCCTGATCCTGTAGTTCACACCTGCACCTCACAGCAGGAGGAGACTCCTGTCTATCCCTGTCTGACGGGAGGGGTGCAGAGGGTCTCCTGAGGCAACATATGAAAATAAAATCACAACAAGAAGTGGCAAAGGAAGCAACAGAGTCCCCTATACAATGCTATAAAAGAATATTTGCCTTTATATCAATGCCGTGTGTAATTCAAAAGAATTACAATATCAACAAAGCAGTGGAGAATAACATACTGGCAAACAGAAATCATAATGCTGCATCTTAATTACTGTACATGCATGAAGATTGCAATATTAGCATACAGACAGTCTGTGGTTGTGGTCCAATTGTAGGGAATAATCGTCACCATCCCCTCCTACTCGCTCAAGATGATTATATCATGCCGCATTCTCACATCAGCTCACTCAGACTTTCAAAGGAAAAAAATCTAAGGGGCTGGCATGACCAACTCTGGATAAAGTCAAAATAAAAAATGTGGCTTTTTGCATTCAGACATGCAGCTCCTCCTGCAAATATCAGGAGTTTTTCAGGAGTTTTGTACAAGTGTGAAAAAGGCTATAATTTAGGATTTTGGGGTTTTACCTGTGGCAGACATTTAGATTACAAGGGGGACCAGGGCCGCACTCTCTAGATCTGCCCCTAGATCGAAACAATGTTAAACACGTTTGAAAATAAAATTAAAAAGCCAAATTAAAAAAAACATTTGAAAATATCTTGCCACATTGGTTTCCAGAGGCAGTTAGTTCCAGAGTTTACAGCATGCATGAAAACTAAATGTTTTTTTAGGCCTACATATAGGGACTCTTAAAACAATCTATCAAAAACTAATGCTGTCAAATACACATTTAGAATAGATTCCCTTTGATGATCTTTATTGTACAGTTTTTGTTAAAGCTGTTCTGAAGACTTGTTGATTCTCCTGTGAAATATTTTGGTAAATGAAGTATAACTGATATTTAACTGCTTTTAATTTAGACTTCCTTATATTATATCTGATACTTGCTAATTTATGCCATTCAGTATATTAATAAGGGTAGAAAAAAATTAAGACCAATGTAATTAATGTATCTTCTCTTAAACTAGTTAAACTTTAATTTTATAAACCAAATAAAAGCTAAAACAACACCTTTACCTTTTAACCTGCCATTGGCCCTGAGGATTACAATGCACCTATGAACCCTCTTGAACAAGTAAGCCTATTAAACAATGAAACCTGACGTGAACCTGTCAAACCTCTTGTAAGTTTATTTGAGAGAAATGTCTTCAGAAATCATAATCCAAAGATCCTATATTAACTAGGACACATTTAAATGAAAGTTGTTTAGTGCAGCATCCCCCACTCTAAACAAAATGAACTACTATTTAAACCTATTCTATACGGGAGGAACTCTTATAAGACTTTTATTAAACCCAGGAATCTCAATGTCAACCAGTAACCCTTTTTTTAAACACATAAATAAGTTTAATCTCTTGTATGCTGCTGCCAAGTTTACACCTGAGAAAGCATATCAAACAGCTTATAAACAAGTGAAACCTGTAATAAACCCATTTATCCTTAAAATAATTCATTTAATATGTAATATCCGCTAAGCTGTAAAACCTGTGAAGTGAAATGTAATGAATTTAAAGTAAAACTCAGCATAAAGTAGAAACATTCAGAGTGCCTCATAAGTACATGTACTTAATTACTTTCAACAGTCCAAACTAGTCCATTTCATTTTTTTTTTTTTTTACCTTTTAAAGAAAAAGTACCTTCCTCCACATTTGAAAATGAAAAATATAAACATCACAGAACAGAGGCTTCTGCCAGCCAACTATCACTCACCTACAGATGAAACATAAAAAAACCCAGATGCTCTTCATGACACCAAACAGATCCTCTTTGATGGTGGATCTGTAACAAGGAGCAGCTTCAGTTTCTGACCAAGGCAGCTCGTCAGTGATGTCTAGCGATGGCTACTTTATAAATGTTGAATCTGTTATCACTTCTATAGGGGCTTTATAATAAATAGAAAAAAGAACCTGCCTGCTCCCCCCCAGCTCATTACTGTGTGTATACCTACATCAGCATGAGAGCTTTATCATGTCGCATGTTGGAGATCATTAATTTTTGGTGTTCGGCTGATGCTGGTAATAACTTTACTAGAGTAAGAAGATAAAAAACAAACAGTGAAAACCAAGAATGAGAATCTAGACAACTGCTTTCATTTTTATTTGTCGTTTCACTGTTCACTCAGAAAACCCAAATTCTTTCACTCAAGACTCAAGAAAACACAACCCAAAGAAATACCCACAACATTCATACTGTTTTAAAAGCAAGTGCTTAAAATGATTAGGCATTTTTCAACCATTATTTAGAGTAAGTTAACCCAGGTGACAGAACACTTAACAATATGAACAAAATACTGCTGAACATCGACCTCCACTGTGAGAAAATGTACACGCTGAGTTTAATAAAACCTAGTCAGACTGAGATGTTATTTGAGTGCAGCTAAATCTGGTCATTTTCAGCAGGAAAATATATATTTCACATAGTTAGAATATATTAAAGTAGATTTATGCAGAGCAAACACTATAAATTATAGGACAGAAAGAAAAATTGCACAAGAGCAAAAAATCTCTACGTCTTTCCTGCTGTTGACGGAGAGACTGACTAATTATTCATTTTTGCACTGACAACCTGCAATAAAAAACATCACAGACACTTAAAAGCAAACTTGTCTTTAGTTTGAGAAGAGTTGTGATTAGGCACATTGTTCAAGATAAACACTTCCTCAGCTCCTTTACATGGCACTTCTCATCTCAAAGTGATTAGCTTAACTCCATCATCACTTTCACTCGTGCAGACTTCTCCTCGCTTCTCCTCCATCAGTGTAGACATCAGGTGTCTGTTGTATTGTCATTCCTGCTGTGCTGTGTTTCCTTGTATCTAAGCAGAATGGAGAAGCTAAGAAAGGAGAGAAGTCTTCTTACAGAGAACTACATCATTGTCTATGTTTGTCTGATATTTGTTATATTAGCAATATTTCCGGCTCTGACACAGCGCAGTAGAGCATGAAGCCTATCTGATCCACCTGGTCCTCTGACAAGCTGCTCAGCAGATTGACAGCTGGCTTGAAGTAACTGTGTAGCGCCCCTTGCTCCAGGTAGCCAATAAGCTCTGTGACACATTGCTGGAACCTCACATCGAGGCTGACCTCGGACCAGTCGCTCTCACTGTCACTAAGGTGCAGGATTAGGTTTGCCAGGGGGGCCGCCTCGAGCGCTCGCAGTGCAGGGTTCAGTTTGCACACCGCTTTGAGGATTTTAAGAGTGTGTCTCCGGCATCCATCGTCAGCACTGTCAAGCTGAGTCAGTCGCTGGGTCTCCCACGGGTAAAGGGACAGGTGCCAGGCATTGACCCAGGGAGAGGTGAGCTCAGGTTGGCAGGTCAGAGCCACATCTTCCTCCCTCAGCAGAGGCAACATGGAGATGAAGAGGGGCGGGTCAGTGCTATCTGCCCCTTCACTTCCAGGTCTAAAGGATTACAGCAGATGTCAAAACTGTTAGACAGAGCAGACACACAAAGTTTCATACACACATCACACAGGTCCATTGCTTAAACTATTTCAAACTTGGATGCCTACTATTAATCCAGCAGGTAAGGAAACACTTTACCCATCATCTGGATTCATGTTTCCTGTTTATTTTAAATCAAATATTTACTCTCATTTTAGCTCTATTTTTGTCTTCACCATCTGAACAAAACAAACCTGCATAAAGCTTCATTAAGAAGCGAAATTATGTCCACATTGTTCACTAACTCTGGCCGTTTCTCGTATGTGTATGGTCAGGTGTTTACAATAATTTAATTATCTAAATGTTTTTATATGCTGAAAGCAAAGAGAGGTAGTGACAATTAAAACAAAAGGTTTCTTTTAGCATCTTGTTTGCCCAGGTTGATATCAATGATTTTTATGAAAATGGCTTTGTTGAAACTACAGCTGCAAGGTTTAAACAATTAGTAATTAATTGAATTAATCCCCCATTTCTATAATGGTCTGAGTAATTTTTTAAAAAAACAAGTTCAGTTTGTCCAGCCTCTTAACTGTGAATGTTTTTGTAGTTTCTGCAGCATGATGGGATTTGTTTCAAATGTAAAGTGGGTTATAATGTGTTATTATTATGACTACTCCTCCCTGATAGTAAACTTGAAAATCTTTTGGTTGAGGTCAAAAGCAAACATTTGAAGGTGACATTTTTATCAATTGTCAGACATGGTATTAACAAGAAAACATGTTGATCATTAAAAAAATATAAATTAAATAACTGGAACATAAGTTGCAGTCATAATCAATAGTTTTAATTTAAGGTTGTTATACATATGGCACACAATTTGCAGAGACTAATTGATTGACGGTTGATATACAGTAGTTTTCTTTGAAAATGGACAAATTTTATCATTGAAACGTATAAATTTTTTTGGTAACTGACAAACTGTAACTTTTGTAAAAATTTAGATAATTAATAACAACAAAAAACATAATCTGTGGTGTTCATTTATACAAACCCAGAATGCCTTTTGTTATCAAATGTATACCACTTTATCTCTGGTATTCTATCAAACTTTCCCTGGCTTTAATGTATTTTATTGACTCCCGCATAACAAATATGTTTTACTTAAATTATTTGATTCATTTAATTTTTATCTTAAAGTAATTTATTAAAGCCTTCTTTTTGTTTTAGTCTTTTATCATTTTATCTATTCCTGTCAATTTCAGATTTTATTTCCTATCCGCCGTTTCTCTGTGAGGCTGCATGTTTTTAAGGATAAGAGAGGTGCTATATAAATAAAGTTGAGTTGAGTTAAATCATAACATAAAAATAATTAATTAATGAAAATGCTCGGGCACACACCTTATTTCCACTCTCAGGTCTGGTCCCCCCAGTACAGGTCTGACTTGACAGTCCAGAGTGCTGCTGATGGAGGGCCAGTTAATAGTTTCCATGACAGCTTTACTAAACATGTTCATAACAGATTCTGCAGACAGGTAACCACCAACCAGGTACCTACAAGACACAAGGAGAGAATTAGTGAATAACTTTTTTTTCCCCAGAAAAATATTATTTTTATACCATTAGCTGTGCAACATAGTCATTGAAGACTGCTGCTTCAATGTCAGTAACACAGGCTCATTTAAACCCATGCAAAAAAAAATTAGTGTGTTAAGGTTTAATTTAAAAAAAAAAGTTCTGAACACTTAAGTTTTATTCTCTGAGCATCAACAGGAGAGGCAGTTGACGCGTGTCACACCCTCTGTTGATTGCAAGCTGAAAATCTGGGGCGGGATCTGACGCTTCAGCGTGGCCACAGAGCCCGGGCATCCACGACTACTGCTTTGCCTATTTCCTCTGGTCCTCTAAACGCAACATGTGCGACAAAGAAATCTCTGTCATTCATGGGAACAGGAAAAGACACATCTGTCATAGACAACGCAATCTTAACAACTTGTCTCTGCTTAAGAAAGCCTCTTCTACCCACCCTTCATTTACTTTTGGCCTCTGGAACTGTCAATCTGCTGTGAATAAAACTGAATTCATCCAAGCACTTGCAAAAATGTCAGACATTCAGGCACTTGCCCTTACTGAAACCTGGATTCGCCCAGAAAACACAGTCACACCAGCTGCTCTTTCTGTTGACACAGTGTTGTCACACACACCCCGCTCTGTTGGACGTGGAGGTGGTACAGGTATCCTCATTTCTAATACCTGGAAATTCAATAAACTCTTCCCACTGTGCAACAACTCCTCATTTGAATATCACACAATCATGGTTACTGCTCCTATTAAAATGTACATTGCTATCATTTACCGCCCACCAGGGTGTAATCTGAATGATTTTGTTGTGGAACTGGACATGCTACTCTCAGAAATCCCTGATGATGGAACACCACTGATTGTAATGGGAGACATGAATATACACACTGATAAAGTCCAGGCAACAGACTTCCTTGCTCTCCTTTTTTTTTGTTGAATTGAAAACAGGCAGAGTTGGGGACAGACGAACAAACTAAGGAATAAAACAGGACCAAGTATAGAGCCTTGGGGTGCTCCACGTACAATAGGGGCTGAGGAGGATGTAGTAAACTTCTGTCAGATTGATAGTGTTAACAAGAACATGAGGTTTGTGAAATTTATTAAAAAAAAGAACACCTGAAAAATATTGTGTTTAATGTAATTTAACAATTGTCTGGTATCTGCTCCAGCTTTCCCTTAAAATGTCTAAAGATACCACTTTCCTTTCGCCCTTTTGCAATCTTGTCTGGAAGCACAAGTGGGTCCATTAATGTTAACGTTTAGGTTCCGACCTCAACATCTCAAGAGGAGCAACAGCACCCATGATGCTATTTCAGGTGGAGTAAAATTATGAGGTCAACTCCTCAGTTTTTAAAACTAAGAGATGACTCAGAGTGAGTCACAAGAGCATAGTTGAAAGCAGCAGATAACTGTTCTGCAGGATAAGGGTTAATGATGCAACACTTAAGAGTAGGAACACATGGTTCAAGTTTTTGACAGGGGAGGAAGATTCCAAATACAATAGGATTGTGACAGGAAAACACTACATCACACACTTCCATATTAAGAACAGGTAAACCACATAATAAAACAAGGTCCAGTGTGTGCCCATGCTTCTGTTGGGGCCAGTCACAGACTGTACAAGATCAAAAGAGTCAATAAGATCAAGGAAGTCTTTAACCAGCGGCTTAGAGGGACAGCAGACATGTATAATCAAATCAACAACTGAAAGCCTGTTATATTTTGAAATGAGTCTAGCCAAGAAATCAGAGAAGTCATTGCTATATTTATGTAGTCAGTTAATCCAGGCACACAGAACCCGTTGAGAATCAACTATCTCAACCACGTTCTGTTAAAAAGTTGAAGAACAGTCCGGAGATGGTTGCCGACAGTTAAAATGAATTATTTTTTATGAATTAAAATTCACAATAATCACGAGTGGCAGCCAAAATATCAAGTTCATATTTTCATGAAAGACATGTTGGCACAAGCATTTTTTTGATGATAATTTTGGCATTCATTTAAAAGGTTTGATTGTTAACAATGAAAATCTTTGGATGAAAAATGTATTTATAATCAAGGAGTGATCACCTGTCCCAGTAACTGCGTCCTCTGGGAAAATATTCCAAATTGACCCGTCGGACCATCCAGTGCAGCGGGTGTGTGAGCAGTGTTTCCTCTCCTGGAATGAGACGCCACAGAGAGGCTTCCAGCTGTAGGGGCACCAGCAGACATGCATGGTCTGCACTGACCACCTAGACACACAAAGGAACACATCCAGGTGGCATTTATGTGACAACTATACAAAAGTATATACAATAAAATGATTATTATGAGCCATTGAAATTACTGTACATATTGTGTTTGTGTGTACCTGAAGGTCATCTAGAAGGGAACCTCCGAGGCTCATTTCTCCTAGTGGCATGTCAGGATGACGACTGTGTAAAAAGCCTTGGATCTCAGTGCAGATGTCTAGAGCCAAAGACTGAGCCCTCTGAACCTCATGTGGAGCTAGAGCTGCCCTGGTATGATAGTACTGCTGCAGCCGTTCCTAAACACAGTTTAAGATGGTACAATGTCAGGAAAGGTTTGCAAAAACAGTCAGGACAGCAGGTAACTGTGTCCAAGTGCAGTAAGTGCACTGTGTATAGGCATAAAAACTATGTTCAAATTACAGAGCAGTTTTGAGTTTTTTTTCCATCCACTGGGAATTGAGAGCAGCCGTCTCTAATTAATACAACATTCAAACTCATTTTCTGCCTCTAAGCAGACTTAAGAACATGACAGGATTATGTTCTGCCTGTTAAGTCGCTGCGAAGAGTAGTAAACAGCATACAAGCAATGCTGTTTTTTTCTGTAACTGCTTTTGAAAAGCATTCAAGGAGGATAAAAATCACTCAAAACTAGTGTGGTTACAGCATTACACTAAAACTCATCTCCAAAAGACTCTCATACTAAGACATGCCAAGATGATTATGTTGTGGCCATACAGCCACATCACCTGTTTATTTGGGAAACAAGAGTGAAATGATTTTACCACTGTTGACCCAGAAAACTCCCATTTTATACATCTTTTGTATTTGTTTCTACACTACCCAGAGTTCTTCAAAAAAAAGGTTTCAATGAATGAGAAAAGATTTGCAACTATGAATTTAAACGAACAAATGCATAATCTCTCTTGAATAGCAAATCCCATTGTTATAATCCTCTCTGATATCCACTCATGCTTTACAAATGCTCAACTAACATTTACTGAACAGATCATTTCATGTTCCTCGTAAAGAAAAAAAAACATTTCTGCCTGTATGAATGTTCAGCACAGTAACTCTAAGCTTTTTCATGCATGTTCGACTTCTTCAGTGAACAACCCCCAAGGATTTTCATTATGCAGGGCTCCTGGCCTCTGCACATAACGTGTGTCCCCTAAGCACAGTGCTCTACAAATCTCATTTACACATGTAGAAATGATTGCTATGCGGAGTTCATTCTGAAGCTGCTAACACTGAATTCATAATCTGCACTTTAAAGAGCTCAGAGGTGAAATGTGGGTGAGAGTGTACCTGCAGGCTTAGGACACACAGCTGGAGCCTCTTGGACTTTGATTCAGGTTTAGGCTGAACCTCCAGAGGCAATGTCTGATGTTGTTGGCACAGGTCAGCTGATTGAGGAAGAGGTAAAAAAAAGAGAAGCTGTCATGTCAGAGGGATTCAGTGATGATAGTAGTACGTATCATATTTATTCTGTGATATTTCTGTGTCTTTTGGCCTGAAAACATTCAGCTGCTGAGATGTAGGCGATACCTTTCTGCTGTCTTGTTGCCTTGGCGACATGTTTCATCACCACACCTTTTATGCCCTTCTTGATCAGTGTTGGCGACGAAGACACTAAACTCAACTCCTCCCAGCTCTCAGCCATCTTCTGCTCCACCTTTTCATCATCGGCAGCACGGCCGGCACGCTCTATCAGCTGAACACAAACACTCATCGTCACAGAGGTGCAGTCAAGCAGCAATGCACTGCAGGGCTGATAATTTGGTGAAGAGTAAATAACCTGCAGGCAAAGCTAACTTCAGCCTCAGGGAACTTCCAAATCTTACATGTTATAGTCAACAAATTGCAAATGGTGCCTTGATCACTGCTGACCATCAAATGCATTTTGACCATATTTCTGTTGACCATGCAGCAGTGCTTTCCTTGTGTGGTTGTCTTTATTTGTTGTTAATTCGATTCCAAAGTCAGCTACCAAACAGAAATAATTTTAGTCCATAAGACGTGACTTGGGAAATTGTGATTACCTCTGGATTGGACTACTGCCCTCATAGCTTGAAAATGAAATTGACCAATTTGGAGTCTTGCCACTGAGTAGCTTTTGTATATTCAGTAGAACTTTGTACTCGCTAGAGAAACACGCTATAGTTTATGAAAAAGCCCTCGGGTGAACTACCAATCTGTCAGTAGATAACATACAAAAAAATCACAAGACATATTACATTTTTAAAGATAATTTATATATCTCCAAAAAAAGATTCATTTTAGTATCCATGAGGAGATTGTATACGAGTAATGCACTGATGTGAAACTTAACTAACATCTTGAAAAAAAACACTCACTCGTTTCACGACAAGTGTTGCAATTCCAAGCATGGCAGCCCCACCAACTCCCAGAACCAGGCGGGCATTAGACAGCAGGAAGTCAATCGCCATGGTGATGCCATCTTCGCCTCGCCTCCGACTGCCCTGGAAATTCATTGCTTCCTCTATTTGTGGTTAGCCTTTGGGAAGAGAATGTATAAATTCAAGTGAGCAGAAAGTAGATACAAGTAAATTAGTGAATGAAGCAGCAAAAAAGAGCAAGTGAGACACATCGTCAGAAGAAAGTTTAGATCTATATTAGTGCATTATTCATCTTTTTGTATCTTAGGTAAATTAAGAATGGGCAAGCACACATAAAACCAGTCTGCAAACCTTTTCTTGTATTACAAAAGGATTTTGATAGAATAGTCAAAAATATGGTAATGCCCCTTTTATTTCTTAAGCCTGCAGTTGTTAAACATATTCAGGATCCATTTAAGTTTCTTAAAAATGCACGTCTTATTTCCTTTAACAGTTCTATCTTTTACTATGTCTCAGATCCACAGGTTTCACTTAGTTTGGCAAATTAAGAAAAATGTACATATAACTACTAGCCTTCTTTATCTCTGAGTTATAAAATACTTAAGCTGGGCATCTGTATGAATGCTATGATGTGAGGAACATGGGATGAACAGACAGTTATAAACAGCTCATGTATATTCAGAATAGTAGCGGTTTCTAAACTTTTTTTCAATTAATGTACTCCTGTTGTATTTTTTTGTCACATCATGTAATGATAGCACTGACAATATTAAAAATCAAATCTTGAACATATTCTCCTATGCGACTTGGAATTCTGGCTTCCGGGTCAGAACCTACTCTGGCTGGGTTGTGTGCGATCTATTAACTGGTGTTAACATTCTTTCGAGTTTCAAAACATTGCTAAGTCCACACAGAGTGACTTAACATTTGCACTGGCCTTGCAAAGTTCAGAGCTGGTTTAAAACTATTACTTGTTGAGCCACTTTCAACCTATTAAATGCTAATTTCATAAACTTTAGTTTGAAAGTCCATTTTAAAAAGAGGCATCAGTGGCTTTACTCACTCTACAGTCAACGTATTTAGTTTACAGCTCAAGAAGCACAATGAGGCATGCAGTTACTCTTTAAAGGCACGCCCTTCATGGAATGAGAGATCAAAGAATGAAGACTCCTTTTTCCTCATTCCCTCACACTTGTTTGTGTCTTAGTTTGTTTTTTTCTGTTCATATTGCAGAAACAGCCTGAGAGTTAAAGAAGTATAGGGCCACTGATGTATTAAGTTAAGAAGGTGACATAAAGGTCATTGTATCTCTATGGATTGAATTATGGTGTGCACTGTGCAAACTTGTTTTTTAGGTGAATTTGTGGTATAGGTCTATAAAAACAGGAGTTGACAAATTCACATGTATTTAATTTGATGGTTTATTTGATAGGAACAGATACAAGATACATAGACAAACTAAAAATAGCAATCCAATGCCAGTATCATAATGGCTATAACGGATGTTTGCAACACTCTCCCCTAGAAGGGCTTTTGTGTAAATAAACGATTAAAACATAAAGAAATGTCCCATCATACAGGAATTTGGACTTTTTTTTGAGAAAGAAACCTCTTTGCATGTGTTTCCTAATGACAATAAAACTAACTGAATTTGGATCATGTTTCATAAGCTTTCACTTATAATGATGAATCTTGTATTAGATGCTGCAAGTTTAAGCCAACTTGCTTTGTACTTTCAGTGTTTCCCTTAGGTTTACAGCGTTGGGGGGGTGGGGACAACCGACATGCCGACACAACGACACAAACACTTGAAGGAATCTTGGTGTTCATGTGTTACTTTTAATGACAGATGTCCTTTTCTATCGGAAAGGTATCTTTAAATGACTTCTTTCCCTGATTTCCGACTCTATCCACTATCCTATCTCTACAATAAAGGCACAAAAAGTCCAAAAATAAATCTTTAAAAAAAAATATATATTTTTTTTTGTTGAGCCGTTGGGGGGGGGGGGGGGGGGGGGGGGGGGGGGGGCTGCCTAATGGTAGGGGAAACACTGACTTTAAAAAAAAAAGATGCTGTTGGTTTGTTTCTTTTGGCTGCTTCTGAGTAAGAGAAGTTGTTCCAAATAAAGTCTTCTCTGATGAACTTTTGAGAGAAGAGATGATTTTTTTTTTCAAGGCAGCATTTGAGTATGCTTCCAAAAGCTTTAGCCACTTGTGAGGTTTTTAATGATAGGAAACTAAATTCATCTGTCGTGGGAAAAATGTTTTTAAAATAAATAAACGTGTGCAGTGCACTGTGCTTATCGTATTTAGCTACAGGACCCTGAGATCCAAAAATAGCCCCAGAACTCAACTCTAAACCATTTCAACAGAGTGCCTGTGCCCTCTCCTTGCCAGAGGTACAGCAGGATCCCAAGAATGGAGACACGCTCTATTAATAGACTCAATAAATGTCTGAGTCACACCAATAGGGTCAAATATATACAACAACCTTCCTAGTCTAGTAACAGCATAAATAATGTCTGCAGCATGTAGGTGACGTGTTCATTATCTTAACAGAGTTCACTTGACTGTTCATGTAACTTTACAATCAGGCTAAGCTAAGGTCTCTTGGTGTTGACAAATATTATCTGACATAGTAGCTGCGAACAAATGGAGTAACTGACAAACAGATAAATTAGATAAGAGAATAACTCAATTCCCCAACATGTTTGTTCAGCTGGTATAATGATGTTGTCTCATGCCAACCAAAACTGAATAAATGTGCACGTAAAGCAAGTCATTAAAGACATAATTTGGTTATACAGAAGGGCTTGACGTTACTAGTTTTAAGGCAACAAATTCCTGTTCTTATGTCGCCATCAGTGACATCATATTACATATTAAACACAGGAACAGCAAAAAGTGCATTCCCCCCCCAAAAAAGCATATTTTTTTATATTTCCATGCATTATTGCATAGTGATAGCATCAACGATAACACTGTATAAGATAAACTACAAGGGGTAAGTTGGGATAGTAAAAAAAAACACCTTTCAACATAAACATGCTTTTTGTAAATTTAGGGTTTTGTAATTACTGAGGATATAAAGTTAGTAAAAAATATAAAGCATATTTTCAGTTTTTCAAACCAGGAGCAGATGCATGTATGATAGTATGTTTAACACTTTTTAAAAGTTAGCTTTGCAGCCTTTATCTGTGAAAAAAATCATTAGCAATACAATGTTACGATTGTTTCCTTTTCTTTTTACATGCAGTATTTAAATGCTTTGTGTGTGTACAGTCTATATTTTGTGTTTGTGGGACTGTAATGACCAAAGGTGGCAGCACTGCAATACAACAACAACAACAACAACAACAACAACGAAGAAGAGACATGACAGCAGAATAAGAGAATACTGACTTTACCAACAAGACTGTGTCAAACTAAATATTTTTAAATTCATCTATTGATACAATACATGGCATCACTCAGGCTAGACTGCTGATATGATAAACAACCTAAAGTCTCAAATGTAACACCACACATTGTTATCGTTAGATAGCCTAAAAAGCCATGACGTACACTACACCGTACAAGACTATTAGGCCATAGATAATTATAGTAACATTAATGTCGTCAGCATTAAGAACAGCAGCTCACAGATAAAGGTCTGCAGGCAGCTAATGTTAGCTCGTCAAGTAGGCCAGCTAGTTGTTAACTTCATTAGCAGTCAGTGAAGGTTTTTCACTTCTTTAAAATACACTTACCACTAAGGAGGGAGAGAAATGTAGCAGGCCGACTCCCAACCATCAGCTCTTGATAAGACTAACGCGTAGTCGACGCCTTAAAACAACAAATCGTTAAATGACTTTCTAACGTTGACGGACTTAAATATAACTCAGCATGTAAGCTAACAGCTGTTTTCTTCTTCTTCCTTATAATTGCGGTAGCGCTCCAACCTCAGGCGACAGCAGCGCCACCACGAGAAGCTCCAGAACAACAAGCTGCAAACAATATTTTCACATTCACAAGGTCAATTAAGTTCTTTCTTTCTTTCTTACTTGCTTTCCTTAACATCACGTCGTCTTAATCAGCTGATTAAGTTGGACCTCTCCGCAAACTTTTAAAACAACTCGAATGTTATTTGTTGTTTTTCTATGCAAACCTTAAATAAATGTGATTCTGTTGATTATTACACAAATCAAATTCAAATCAATTCAATTTTAAATACTTAATTGAATTTAACATAACAATTATAAAATAAGTGTCTGTAAAATTTATACAATTTTTTTTGTAAAATGTTATAGAATTTAAATAATCAAATAAATGTTATGTTTCACGACATTGCTAAACATATAAAAACAAACTACTAGGGAAATACGGTAATGCAATTGAAAGATTGTTTTCCCCTTGTTTGGTTTCAACCTGCATGAAAATCCAGGTTGGCTTGATCATATTTTTTAACCTCAATTTCCATTAATCAAAAATATTATTCTATAGTAAAAAAAAAAAAAGGATTTCAATGAGGATGAACCTCAGAGACCTTTAACAGTCAACTTTTCTGCTCCAAGACTAAATAAAACCAAAACAGACATTCTATAGTCTTACAAATAATATTAAAGTAATTGGTAAGGGAACTAATATTGAATACATGTCCAGAGTGATTTAGAGATGAATTAGGGCAAAGTGGAGAGAAAATCTAGAACCGGGCACACATTCTCAGTTTCAGTATAATTTGCATTGGATTACATTTCTTCTTGAATTGTCAGTCTTGCCACAGACTATCAAACTTGATCGAGTTTTTCTTAAAGGTGTAGAGACAAAGCTTTTACTCAGTGACTGGTTCTTTTGTTTGATTAAAATTATCACCATATTGAACAAGAAATGAGCAACTGCTGCAACTGGCAGTAGAACAAATAATCCAGTTTTTTGTTCCCTGGCTAGCTGTATGAACAGCAGTTTAGTGAAGGAAAACCTTTTTTTAATGAATGGCAGACAACACCTATGGGAAACAATTTTGGATTTATTCCACTCAGGCAGAACCTTAGCAGCCAAAAATAAAAAATAAAAGGCCCCTGACGCCTTGAAACCATATTGTCACTACTCTGTCCACAAAGTAGGAGTCCAAATCTCCAGTATGTCCTGCTTGTTAACTGTTATTTTAAACCTTTTCTAACAGGTGCAAGTTCACAGCTGTAGCAGAACCTCAGAAAACCATGGACAAAACTGGTTTTACAAAGTAATTACGAAGGTTACTTTGATTAATGTGTAACTACAGACAACCCTGGCAGTCAGTTAAAAAAGCACCTTTGCCAAACATGGCTGACAAGGAGCAAGAAATAAATGTAGCCGTGTTTACAGTGAACTGCAAGGGCAAACATGTCTGGAAAGTGAGATTCTTCTCTTTCTTGTTTTTTGAAAGATTGAAAAACAAATAATAGAAATACTTTTGCCAATTTAAAGTTCTGATTGGCCCAAAATAAAAAATGAAAACATCGATTAAATGCAGAACAGCAATAACATGGTCTCTCTCTTTAGACTGAAATTAGAGTATTTATCAAAGCTTAAGTTAGTGTTTAATCAATTCAGAACTCAGGAAGTTTGCTGAACATATTCTCATTGTTTCAACAGAAACTACAACAGGGAAGTGAACAAATACCAAAGATCTGGTGTGACAAAGTAATCACGAGTCAGTATCGTAGGTTTGAAAAAACAAAGGTTTCATTCTGCATAAAAGTTTCCCCGATGAAAGAATATACAAACCTATTGTACATTATAACAAGTTAGATTACAGCTCCTTTTGTACAAGTCCATACATACATCTTCCTCTTATCTCTTGCGGTCTGTACATCTTTGTTACAAAAAATACATGCCATTTTTAAGTATCTATGGGCATAGAGAGAAGAAATGTTTAATTTAAGGTAAAGATCATCTTAACAACAGAGCCCGACTGTACTAAGTAACTTGAGGATTTGCACTTTGTAGCAGAGACGCCAGCTTCATCTGCCAGAAACAGAAAATGCACTCAATCGGATCAAGACTCAAATCAAAACGCAGACAAGATGACTCAGTTCCGTGAGCAAAATAAATGATGTCCGATCAAAGAATATTACAATACTGAACTTCATAAATGAGCGGGTATATTTATATATGCGTACACGTGTGGAGAGAGAAGTGCTCAGTGGCGTCTCATTTTGACTTTGCGTCCTGAACTCTCTCTGTGTTTGTCAGAGTCTTGACCCCCACGTCTCCAGTAGTTCTCTGAGCTGATGCTGTGACGGCGTTGGCGGGAGTTGGACGGGTGTCGGTTCTCCTCTTTGTCCATCTCGAGAACTCTTGGCCTGGTGCAGGAAGAAGATTCAGACGTCGGGAGTCAGATTTGGATCATTTTTTACAACATCCTGCACTGCTTCATTACAAACGCCTGCTGACAAATAACATTATGGTTTTTGCCTTTTACTTGATCATAATACTCACAGTATAATGTACCAACTTTTCTTCCCAGTATCATCTATCGCAATGTTTCTTTTCATCTAAATCCTAATCTAATTTACATTCATCGTATACTTGATGTTTTTATATTTCACTTGTATTAGACGTTCTTTTGTTTCAATTATATTTTCTGCTGTAACTTTGGAGCAATCTGACACCAAAACTTCCATCAGGATTAACAAAGTTTTATTTGATCTTTTGCTAAACTTGAATAATTTCAGGCATCTTTGCTTCGTCTTTGACAGTAATCAAATGTATTTGTTTTACAGTCAAATGCAAGACATTAAGGAAATCATCTTGAACTTTGGGAGACACTATCAACTTCTTTTCACAATTTTCTGATTTTTTTTCTGATCAAACAACTACCGGTGATCAATTAATCAGGAATATAATCATTAGTTACAGCCCTAAAACCGAGCGAGAGCTGTGATTCAGCGATGTTAAATAAGAAAGACTGTCTTGTGTCCTCTTCTCAGGCTGCTTTAAAGATGGAGGATGGAAGATTTTAAATAATGGTAATCTTTAAAAGTCTTAATTAATGACTCAAGTCAGCACAGGGGACGCTCGCCCCTGCTTCTCACAGTGAATCCCCTGATACATTTTTCAACATCCCATTCATCATTAACTGTTATTAAGAGAGAAAATGTTGATGTCTGCTTCATAAAGTCTGACATGCAAAACCATTGACTGACAGATGTGATGTAACTCTGATCTCAGCTTAGCTTTCATTCTCACACACACACAGACACAGAACTAATTCACATTGAGAAGAGAGCTGATCTGAATATTACTATGGATAGACAAGCCCACTTGATCTGAGAAGATTTATCCCAACATCTTCAAATGGTCTCTTTCACTGTGTTTTACAGTTTGTTACACTGATTTTGGGGTTAAGAGATGACGTTCGAGATAAATTCAATACAACTACCTTAGAAGCAGTCAGGATGCACATTTCTCTTTGTTCATGTTTTATGTTGCTGTGCAGCCTTTACATTAAAATGAGTGCATTCAATTCAGACTTCTGACATGTTCTGACCCACTGCATACCTGCACTTTGTGTGTGCAGGTGTTTACCTGTGAGCAGCATCAGGGTCTGCTCTGCGAGTGCGTTTGGCTTTCAGAGGAGCAGGTCTCTCTACAGGCGATGAGCTCAATGGGCTGTCAGAGTCCACTCGAGGGGCATCAGGTCTAGTCCTGAGAAACATTGAGCAAAAGTAGAAGAAAAAAAAATGAATCAGAATGAGATTGGAAAACGGAATGAACACTTTTTCGTGACAGCACTTGGACCTACTTTCTCAGAATGATAACCGCACGCCGCTCCTTGATGTCTTGTGGTCGGATGCAGTGAGTGATGTCATCAGCGGCGTAACCACTGAGGAAGAAAGACAGACAGATGAGTTACGTTCTTGGCAGCCACACACTGAACAGTATTTCAATAAGTGCATGACAGTAAACAAAAGGCCATAACCACCTGAGCACTGTGACACTCCCTCTCCTCACGGGCAGGACAAACACAGGCTCTGACACTCGGATCGGCTTGAACTGGAAGCGGCAGCCGAAGCAGAGCGCGCTGTCACTGAAGAAGGACACCGAGACGATGGGACGTGCAAATATGTGCAGAGGATCCACATGTGACACAATGCAGCCACCTGGTTGATAATCATTAATGACCGCGCTGTTGACAAAACCTTCCGGGATCACTCCACTGGACACCAGACGCTTAATCACCAGCTCATGCACCCAGTTCGGGATGTCATCCACTTCCCCTTTACGGTACAGCCTCTCTTGGCCGGGTCCACGCTTCTCCAACTGGGATCCGTACGTGTACCCCTCCCCGAAGAAATACTTGTTCCGGAGGGGGGCCCTGTCCACGGTGTGCTCGCGGTAAAGTCCAGCCTCTCCTTTGGCCACCACGTCGTCGATCTTCTCCTCGATGAGGGCGCACTCCTCCGGGGTGAAGACGCTCTTCTGCAGGATGCTGCTCCTCACCCGGCGGGCCTCCTGCTCCCGGATGTCCGCGCTGTCATCGCTGTGCTCGTAGTCGTCGTCGTCGGATTCTCGGCTCTTACGCTTTTTACCCTTTTCGCCGCCGTTACTCGTGCCGTCCGCGTATTTGTTTTTCTTCTCGTCTCCGTGTGGAGTCATGGACTTCAACTTCTCTCTCAAGTCGGAGTATCCGCTGGTTGCCATGTCAGCCAAAAAAACAGTGTTTCTGCTTTTAGTGCGATGAAGCTCCTAGCTGACACTTAGCATTTCATTTAATGACAATCTTGTAGTGTAACAGGGAATCATAGATCGTAGATGTCGCCTGTGTAAAACAGCACTCACTCTCACTTTCTGCGGGTGTCCAGGATAACACAAGTAGCTACCATTAGCTGAGAAGCTCTGCTGTTGTAGCTAGCGTTAGCCTGGCTTTGGTCTGTCCGCCGCCGCTTGCAAATGCCGACAAAACACGCAGCAACATTTCACATGTCACCGCTAAATTCCAACCCAGGGTGCTCCTGGGAAGGTTGCATTCAATTTCTCGAGTCCAAGAATCGAAGAAAACATTTTTTTTTTTATATCCACACAAGGTTCAGCACAAAGTGAGTTTACGCGATCACAACGCGTCTTCAGGAGAAGAGGCTGAAAATAAACTCGTGTAGCCTTGCTAGAGCTTCGCGCATGCTCAGTGGGGGACCTGCCTGTTTGGGGAGAAATGGTCACGTGTCCTGAGCGGAAGGTGCATAAATCCATTTTTGGAGTCTTGAGCTTCTGTCATCCATGGCCTCGACGACACGCTTCAGACGACTGCTAATTTTATCTCACTTACCTCTTAAAAAGGTGCACATGGTGTACACATTAATACTTATTGAAACATGCGGTGGTGGCTTTTTTTTCATGCGTTAACTAGACCTATACAATTCTCTGTATTCAGAGATAAAAAAATAAACATTTTTTGATTAAGATTGTCATTCTATTTTCAGTCCAATATAATTAATGATTGAATACATTTGGCTTTCAGACTTTTGGCAAAAAACAACATTTTAAAAACAATGCTTTGAGCCCTGTGGATTTGTCAAAACCATGTTTTAGGCCTATTTACTATTTCTGAAACTACAGACCATGACCACAAAAATACATAAATTAAGCAATTAATTCTCGAAATTAATGAATAAAAAAATGGATTGTAATTTTGTGAAACCACATTAAATATTCAAAATAAATAATTAACAAATAAAAACAAAATCCAAAACATTCCGTTGAAATAGAAAAACAGTCTTCTGACCTGACAAGCACTTCTTAAATACTTCTTGTTTCCAACAGAATTGGGAAGAAACTTGCCGATTATCTTCATTTTAATGATTAATGATTTTCTCAAGGGCTTTGCTGAAAAATGTTGTTTTGCCATTTCATACTGATATGTTGTTTAATAATTTATCAAAACAGGAATGCGGAAATGTCTCCTCTTAAAATTGCTTGCAAAATTTATTTTGACAAAATATTCTTTACAAAATAATGAAGCATTAACAAATGTTACACAAACATTTTTATAGAGAAAAGTATCAGTAAAAAAAATAGAAACATGTTTCATATCAATATACTCTTTTAACCCTGAAGGCACAGGCCTATGAAGCTTACTCGCAGCTCATCTTTACACCTGTGCAGAAACCAAATCTTACATTTTGAATGATTCAAAACTACAGCAGTAAGTGCCAACCTGAAATAAACATTAAATTATAATGTCTTCTCATGTTCCGATGAAGAAGTATAATCATCAAGAGTAGACTTTACATTCACATTTGAGTTTATGTGTGACACACAAACACCTGAAGACAAGAAGAGGTAGGACATTTTAAGGGATTTGTCTGATGTATTTGAGTGTGTAGGCAGGTGTTAAAGCATGGTGATTTCACTGGGTGGCAGGGTGAGCCTCTTCTCCCGCACAGATATCATGTTTTCCACCTGCATGGCGATGACTCGACACAACTCCAGGCCCTGAAGACAAACATGGCTGATGTTAATAAAGAGACTGAAAATAAAAGAACAATTGTATATGGCCTCTGAAGAAAGTCCTTGTCTGGGTTTTTGAAGTACCTGCTCTAGCTGCAGTTGAATGACCCGCTGTGTGCTCATGTCTCCCACCGTTAGGTCTACATATGGGTAACTGGTTCCAGCAGTGGGCCTCTGGGTGCGGCTGGACTGCACCTCCACTAGGGGGACCACTCCCATAGGCTCCTGTACCATAGAGACCAAACATTATAACACATAACTATCTAATGGAACTATGTTACCCTGCGTCTAGGCTTATGTTTCAGTCACGATGGGATGAGTCATATCAGAGCTTCATCATCGTGACTCTTTATGTGTGTGTGTGTGTGTTTCTGTGTGTGTAGGTCCTTACGTGTGTATTTTTGTGGAGGAAGTGGAGACCATGTTGATTGACAGCAACAATACAGGGGGCGTAGAAAGTGGTGGAGCTGCTGCTGTGGATGAAGAAGAACGAGGAACCGAACATGGGGAACGCACTGACCAGCCCTGTAAACACACACACACACACACAACTTATTCAGAGTTACAGCAGATGGTCATATGGCATCGCATGAATTTGATGTAAAAGTATTTTTTATTAAAGACACATGCAGCACATATGTTCTTCATCAAATCCTGGGAAGACTCAGGATGTGACAAACTTCCTGTGTTTCAGGAGGACTCTTTTCATGTCAAAACAAAAAGATCATGTGGGTCATAATCAGGGCGATCTCTAAGATCATTTTTACACAGAACTTCTTAAATTAATAATGAACTTGTAATGTAGCGGAGTGCTATTTGATTCTGCATATTTAATATTGAGGTTTTTCATTTTAAAGCAGGAAACTGGTAGGGGGCACTCTTTTTAAACATTTGATTATAGTTGCATTGTCATTTGGACCTCAAAAACAACAACTGGCATCTAGCATTCTTTAGGGTGAATGGATTGGCATTTACAATATCAAATAGTGCCGAATATATGTGAGAAACACAAACACAGTGACAATATATCATTGGTAGCTTGCTTGAATGTCCTGCAGGTCATGGGGGGAAGAGCAAACACTATGAGAATGTTATGACTGAGTTAAAGAAAATAACTGGAGCATCTCGAAAAGACAATATACAGTGTTTTGAAGATATCCTTAAATAAATGCAAATTAAGACCTTAGTTACAACTTTTGTTCTTGCTTTACGACCAAAAGCCAAACATAGATATCTAACCATTCTTAATTCATCTGCTAATAATTGCTCAAAAACAGTTTTTTTTAACTAAACACTGATATAGGACTTATTCATACTGTCCAGGTGTAAGAGTTTGAAATGCATCATACATGATCCAAAATATGTCAGTTTAGCCAAAATGAAGAGTGTTAACCTGTTGTGTCTCCTCATAATGCAAACAGGGAACTTACCCAGAAACTGTGCTCTGGCCTGATGTGGGTTCAGGGTCTGCACTTGCTGCATGTGCTGTGTAGCCATGGTAACCCACTGCTGGGGTGGCTGCTTTTTGAACAGAGGTGCGGGGATATACTCAGATAACTCGTGTCTGGAATAGAAGAGAAGATAAAGATAAGTCTGCTTCACTCTGTGATTTCTCAGAATGATTTTGCTCGGTGAGCCGCTCTGCTTGGCTGTCTGCTGAGTGTGTGGGAGGAGAGCCACAATGATAACCAGTAACCGAAAGAAAGGAGGTTCGTTTTTTTACGGTTAAGAAAAATAAAGTGTCATGCACTTTAGACAAAAAAAAATAATATTGAAACACTACACTGTTGTCATCCCTTCAGCAAAGTGTTTGTTTCTGCACGGCTTAGGAACATCACTGTGAAATGGAAAATCTATAAATCCATTGCATGGCGCGCCGGTGGCCTAGTGGTTAGTTTGTGCATCCATGTACAGCAGCCCTCAAAGCGGGCAACCAGAATCAGACCTGTGGATCCTTTCCCACTTGTCATTCCCCACACTCTATCCACCTGATTTCTGACTCTATCCACTGTCCTGTTTCTCTAATAAAGGCATAAAAAGGTCAAAAATAAATCTCACAGTAACTTGTTTATATGTTGTCTGGTTTGGACACAGGCCTATTAATAAGTGTTTATCCCGTGTCATCTCTCATGTTAATTTGCTTAAACAGAGGAACAGTTTAAGATGGGTTTTTCTAAAAAAAACACAAGTAGGTAAAATTAATTTCAGCTAATGTCATCCTTTGTTTGTCAATTTAAGATTATGAAATCTAATTGTGCTGATGTAGGTAACAGGGAGACCTGAATAGTAAAAAAAAGGGGTTCTCTGTTCTTTCTTACTTTCTACGTATATTCTCACTTTTTTGTTGCAATAATATACAGTATATACTGTATACTATATATATTTTTTCTCTGATCTCAAAAACTCTAAAGTTCAGAATTAGAAAAGTTTCTAACTGTTTGCTCACATGCTGGGGATGAAGATGATGTCTTTAGCTCTGTGCTGCAGAGCTGCCAGTTTGGAGATTTGATGGAACTGCTGGTCGCTCACTTTCCCATGTGGAAGAACATTCAGCAGGCCTTTACGGTAGTCTGGCAGGATCTAATTATACACAAAAACACACCAGTTACATTCACACATATGTATAACTGCAGAATGTATATGAAGCATCACCTGTTATACCTGGTTATAGTGCATGGCGACACAAAGCTCATTATCAAACTTGAGTGGTTGAGTCCAGATGACTCTTCTGAACCAGAAGCTGTAGTTGGTGTCGACGACCTCGGCCTCTGTCGCAACATCCAGGATGTACTCATGTTTGTTAAGAGGACGCACATTCTGACCTGAACACACCAATGTTCACATTTAAAGTTGATTATAACACAGAAATATGCTAATTTACATCAAGATTGACTTCACTTTGATATTTTTCTATTATTAAGAAACATCAATCTAACACCCAGTATCAGTATCTGACCTTCAAATGTCAAAAGATTAGTTAAAATCCATTGAAACTACTGACTCATACCCGCTGACATCACGCCAGTAGTTGTGCAGCCACATGTTGTGTGACCTGCTGTGTTTTTGAATAGTACACTAACATGAGCAGCTGCCAGCTGTTATCGTGTGGAGATATTTAATGCCAAGCAAGGACTGAAAACAAAGAGGCTGGTGTGACGGTACAGAATGGAGCTTTCAGCACAGAACAAAAAGGCTATTACTATTAAACTATTATATATGTATTTATTCTCCCTGTTTGTGCTTTTCAAGGTGTGTAACATCATTAAATGCAACTGTATAGATACAGCATGCAAATGTATTGCATGTTAACATCCTAGCAGATAATAATGGGGAACTTTGTGTTCAGAATTGTTAATGACAGAC